>NC_139708.1:29866262-29910274 GCF_964188405.1 Protomyctophum parallelum | reverse complement strand
ACATTATGATCTCAAAGTGAAATATTAGGATCTTGTTTGCTGTGTGTGTGTGTGTGTGTCATACTGCGGAGTACACAGCGCGGATACCGCCAGAGCTCTTAAAAGGTTGTCTCCTTTGTCCTTCTCCCACTGAAGTAGTGAGATGTGGTTTCTGCATGACAACAACAGTGCATGCATCAGCTGGCTGAATAGCACTCATGTGACTTACACAACAAGCTGACTTCTTAGAATCACACCTGCACCTGTAACTACGCACACACGATACACTACATTTGAAAAGATACACAATACAATACATTTGAAAAGTTTACAAAAGAAAAGTTTAGTTGAAGTTGTTTGCCTTCTCAAAATGTCCTTAGCAAAGACACTTCCAATGCAAAGTCATTCTAGATGAGAGCTTAATTTATTATACAAACATGTCATGCAATTAATTTACATAATCTTGCATATCGCAAACCATGACGGTAGAAAGTTGGGATTTGACGTCATTTCTTGTGGTGGATGTTGTTTTCGGGGAGGGAACAGATCACAGCACCTTGTGCAGTGATGTCACTGCTCTTCACTGTTGCATGTTATGTATAGAATATCGCACTGATGATCCACATTGGTCGATGTCACGCCTGTATAATCACCACACAATCGCCTAATCACAATTACTTTACATAATTTAAATTATTTTGCATAATCGTCCTAATCTTTTTCCAAAAATAGCAGAAATAATATATCTACAGTACATCAGCTATTTCCGCTATTGTTTTTTTGTTTCTTTTTCATAGATCTCTTCCCAAACTATTCCATCTTCCATCTGTCTTTCCATTTCTCAAGCTCCCATCGTCATTAACTCTTTCTTACTCTCTAAATCTTTCCTCCTATTTCACGTTTATCTGCCTTCTTTCACTGCCCCCCTTTTTTGATGTAGTTAATTGTCTTTAAAAATCCATATCTGTCCATGGGGCCGGAGGCAAGCTCTGACCTGGATTATTGTGTGTTAAGGTGTATTTCTTTGTCGACGCTGGTATGCGCAGCAGAGAGATGCTTTATTGACGTCTGCAACGGAGACGCGAATGCACACACGCACATTAACATGCATGCACAAGGGGCACGGTGGCACAGTTGGTAGTGCTGTCGCCTCACAGCTAGAAGGTCCTGGGTTCGATTCCCGCTCGGGGCGCTGTGGGTGCTGGCGGCGTGTTTCCTCCTCCGCGTCATCAGTGCCCATACCCGAAGGCGGGGTTGGCGAAAGGGCCTTTCTGTGTGGAGTTTGCATGTTCTCCCCGTGTCCCCTAGGGTAGGTACCCTCACAAAAACATGCAGTAATCCTGGTCTCTAAACTGCCTCCCCCTGGCCAGCCGGGGGGAGGCTGGCGGAGGGGAAAGGAACTGGTTGGAATAACGTGCTCCTTCCACGCGCTACGTCCAACCAGGAAAACTCCCCCGTCAGGTGTAAAGGAGCAACTTGGACACTCAAGCATGAAGGAAGCATGAGTTAATTCCGTTGCTCTCCCTAGGTTGGCGGAGGGTGTGTAGAGCCCAGGATCACATCACAGGATGATTGACACAGGGGTGAAAAATGGGTTACAAAATCGTGGGACAAAAAATATAAATTAAAAAAACAAAAGAACATGCATGCACATGCGCAGCTACATGCAGTTCCTCACAACAACAAAAAATACCGTTATTCAAAAAGGGGGTGCAGTACACAACACGTGATATACTGTATTTATATTGAAATATGTGAAATTGTTTCTTTGCCTGGTGGGTTTATTATCATTCTACTCAGAGTAGAGATAGCCAGGTGATAAGAGATCAAGATATTGGGAAAGAGAAAGACATTTCCATTAACCACATGAACCCTATGTGTGTTGATGGGACGAAGAGATATGGTGTAGAGGGGAAAAGGGTGGGAAAATTATAGACCTAGAGCTCAAGTATACTTTTTGTATACTTTAAGTATATATATTTTTAAAATCTTAATTGTTTTGTGTTCACCTATAATGACATGCCCAAAAACATATGCCATGTCAGGATTAAAGTGGTTAACTACAGTAGGATGCCACTAGTGGTCAGTGTAGCTTCATTCTCTGGAGTTAGTGTATCATAGCGTAGAGGCACTGAGGCAGTCAACAGAGAAGTCCCATGCTGACTGTCCCACTGTCCCCCAAGGGGAAGCATTTGGATTAGGATTAGAGGACCATACCGCTGCTCTCTCACGCTTAGTCCATTGACTAAAACTCACCGTATTTTAACCACTTACAACCTGGCATCCTTATTCCGGGCATGTCATTATCAGTTCAGTGGCCTTCCGGTTAGGAGTGTCCGCCACTCCGCCCTGAGACTAGGAGGTTGGGGTTCAATGCCTAGCAGAGCCAAACCAAAGAATATAGAAACGGTGCCCAATGCCAGCCTTCATTGGCGCTCAGCATCAAGGGATGGGGTAATTCCCTGTGTCATACTAGCGTCATGTGTAGGGGTGTACTTGTGCATATAGCTGCCTCACGAGAAGGAAACAGGAGATAGGCTCCTGACATTTAGGCTGCATGGCAGGAACCACTGATTCCCAAGACTACTTATAGGTGAAACATTTCAAATTGTCAAAGATTTCCCCAAAGTCCAATAAAAAAAGGTAAATACAAAAAATAGATAATCTACAAGCTGTGAGTTTTTAAATCAGCTATTCTTTTAGAATCAATTATTGCATTAATATCATTGTTTTTTAATAATCAGTTAAATTGATTAACAGTTGCAACCCTAGTTTTGTGGCATTTGAATTAAGGTGGTCGGTATTTACCTATACGGACAAAGCTGTGAATAGAGGCCTATATTATCCTTTTAAAGCTATGTAGGTCAGACACTCTTAAGCATGGCTCTGTGTCGAGACTACACACCAGTAGCCACTGTGGAAGTCCTACTTGTTTTTACTGCACGCTGGAGCCGAGTGCACAAGGAGTTATTCAGACATCTCTTCTGGTTTTTGTTAGTTGTTGGTTTAGCAGTGGTTCTCAACCAGTGGTCCGGTGACCACCAGTGGTCCTTGAGGGGGTTCCAAGTGGTCCCCAGCTAAATGATGGAGAGTTGGTAACCAAATGGACCCTTATAGATCTTTAACTCTTGAGAGTGTAAAATGAAACCAAATGGTTTAATTTTACACTCTCGAGATAAATTATTGTTAAACACCTGCATTACTTAGGTTAATTTACAATAAGTCTACACAATTAGAATGTAGAAGAATTGTTATTTTGATAATTTTCCTGTTATCTCTCCTATGGTATCAACGCCATGGAGATGTGTACATATTCTTTAGTTTGGGTTCTGAGAGGCTAAACCTCAATGGTGGTCCATGGCTCAAATGCACAATAAATAATGGGCCTTGATATGAAAAGGGTTGACAACCACTGGTTTAAAGTCATGATGAGAGGGTTGCTTCACAAATTATAACCTGTTAAATGGTAAATGGTGCATTTATATAGCGCCTTTATCCAAGGCGCTTTACATAGATTGTGCATTACATTCACTCATTCACACACACATTCATACACCGATGGCGGTGGAAACCATGCAAGGCACCAACCAGCACATCAGGTTCAAATAGGGGTTCAGTATCTTGCTCAAGGACACTTCGACACTAACTCTGGGGGAGCCCGGGTTCGAGCTGGCAGCCTAGCGGTTACCATCCAGCCACTCTACCCCGACCAATTACACAGCCCTGGGGAGACCCCAGTCAACTAAAGTGTACAGGGTTTAAATGGTTGTTAAGCACAGGACAAAGTTTTATGTGTCCACAGAACACACGCGCACGTTCCCACTTCCCACAGCCTTCTCCCTTCTAACGCAGTCACGAACCTCTAAATCCTGACTAGGGAGGAAAGGAAACCAAACGAGCGGGCAGCAGAAGGCAGCGCGGTAGAACGGTAGGCAGAACAATAAACAGAGAGATTGAGCGTGTACGCATGGACAGTGTGACAGCTGAGGTGACTTTGAAAGTGTTGCAGTCAATAGTTTTCAGTGCCAAATGGGACGACATGAAGATGCGTCTAGGCGCGGGGGGGGGGGGGGGGGGGGTATGGGGTGTGGGGGTGTGTTGTGTATGTGGGGGGGGTGCGAGGGGGGAGTTTGACGGCGCGGCACGATCCATGGGTGTAGGCAGAGGACAGCATGCTTGGTTTTAGCTGATTGCTTCAACAGAGAACAACGAGGGCATAGCTCTTTGTCCCTGCCAACATCCATGTCCAAAGACAAGCTGCAGGCCCCAGGCCCAGGCATGGGATCTAAAATTAAACACCGTGACATCTAAAATAAAAAGACATAGATATCTCTGCTGTCGGGGAGAAACCACCTAAATCAAAAAATAAAAAAATCAGGAAATGAAGAAAACCTAACGATGCAATACTGCCTCATCAAAGTGCCTGCTGTTACTTTATAATATTGTCAATTACTTGCACTAGCCCTTACCCGTTGTGAGATATTTCCCCCCCCCCCCTTGTGGCCGTGGGGGGTACTGCGCCCGGATGCGTTTGTAATTGACTAATAAATTCATTAATAATCATTAATGTGTCAAATCGAAAAAAGGGCTTCGTTACGCCCTCCATATTCATATGGTCAATGCCTGTGTGAGAAGTGGTTGGTGTGTTTGGTGATTGGTGCAGGCAGTAAGGAGCTACGGCAGTCACAGTGACACACAGACACACACACACACACAGACACTCAGACATTGTTAGAATTATAGTATGATGATGATGATGATGAAAGGGGGAGAGGTGGTGGAGTTAGCTGCTTCAGCAGACAGTTTGAGGGTCCAATGGAGTTAAGAGGTTTTGTCTGTCTTTTTATGTACATTTCATTGGTTGAATATTCTTTTAACCAACACACAGACGTAAAGGATGTCCAATACTAGCATAGCAAAATAATTGAGTTAGGTGGTTTCCTTACGACAGCGACGAATACTGCGTATACTGTGTGTGTGTGTGTACAGTAGGCCTATATATATATATATAGTGTATACAGTATAATGCATACAGATGTGGCACTGCTTTTCAAGAAACTTGATTGTGTGCGTGCGTGTGTCTATTTCTGTCTGTGTCACATAGGCCTACTCAATAAAATCCAGTGTTGATGCGGTCCAGGTTTGCACTTCCACTGTTGAATTATGGATTTGACTGTGATATAGCTATCTCTTATCTAGAGTACCGTCTGTACACTCTATACAGTATCTATCTATACAGTATACAGTATCTCTTCTCTTATCTAGAGTAGTCTTTGAAAGTACCCAGAATGCATTGTACCACATGTACTGCAGTCATTACTCTTAACAAACACACATTTGTATATTGTACTGTGCTCTACTGCAGAGGTTCTGGGTCCGGGGACCCCCAGGGGTCCTTGGGGAGTAACTACTTGTAACCACATTGTTAATAGCTCACAGCACGCCATTTCGTGCCACGCTATGGGTCTGTAGATCATTCAGAGTCATCTTTTTGGAAAAATCTTGAAATCTCAGGCCCTGAAACACACACACACACACATAGTTTTTTTAAATGGGGGTCTGCAGTCAAACAGCTGTGTATATGTAAAAACTTTTTACACTGGATTATGGTACAATATAGAACAGAATTAAAACAGAATTTAACACATATCTCTCCCTCTCTGTCTCTCTCTTTCTTCCTCTCCTACAGTATGTGTCTCTCTCGGTCTTTCTGTACCCTAATTTATGTATTCCGTCAAACGGGCGATGTTGCGTGCCGAAAATAGCCGATCTACGAGCTTGCACATCGGCTTTTCGGCGCGAGACACGGTCGCGTGGCCAAGTATAAATCACCACTCGGTGAACGAACGAGCAGACTGTTAAATTCATAAACTCCGCCACGCACTCCACTGGCTATGCCGGTGTAACCCCCACTAGCACGCACACACACACACACACACACACACAGCCGTCATCTCTGCTGCTTTATTACCACGGGCTGAGTGCTGGCATGCTTATTATCGCTTTTCAGGTCCCTCCATCCATCCCTCCCCTCCACCCCTACTCTCCTCCTTCCCTCTCCTTCCCTCTCTTCTATCTCATCTCCTTTCCTTCCACTCTCCTCTCCTCTCCTCTCCTCTCCTCTCCTCTCCTCTCCTCTCCTCTCCTCTCCTCTCCTCTCCTCTCCTCTCCTCCCACCCTCCCCAACCTGCTCTATGGTTGGTTGTGCTATAGCGTAGCACTGCAGCACTGATAGCAGCTGACTTAGCTCTCATCCGCTGTGCTGCTGCAGCGAAACACCAGAGGAGAGAGGGGAGGGGAGGGGAGTAGAGGAGAGGGGAGGGGGGGACCGGGAGTAATGAAAATGAGAGGATGAGATCTGAGGAGGGGGTTGGGAGTTTGCTTGGTGCTCGGCGTTTAAAAAAGAACAGAAAGGAAATGCGTGGTGGTAAAGATACGCCGATGGGAGAACACACAGTGTGGTGTGGTGTAGTGTTCCCGTTCCGGCATCATCCCTGGTTTCTTTTTATCCCTATTTCTTTGGTGTGCTGCTCTCACCCATGCAGGCTGGGAAGTGTGTGTGTGTGTGTGTGTGTGTGTGTGTCTGTGTGTCTGTGTCTGTGTGTGCGTGTGCGTGTGTGTCCATTTATCGATTAGCCAGCATGTCCCAGTCTCCGATAAACGGAGAACCTTTGTAAGAGAACACCCCCCTCTCTCTCTCTGTCTCTCTCTCTTTTCCTTTTTACACAGCGTCTTATGGCAATTCCCAAACCCTCAAGGAGAGAGACACACACACACACACACACACACACACACACACACACACACACACACACAGTGAAATCCTCTGAGAGGCTATGGAAGTCATTTCTGACCTCCTTTCCAGCAGCTCTATGCATGTGGGTTATTTGGGTTCATCATGCTGTATGCATAGAGAAATACCCCCCTCTCTCTCTTTCTCACCCCCCCCCCCCCCCTCTCTCTCTCTCTCTCTCTGTCTCTCTCTCTCTCTCTCTCTCTCAGCCTCTCTCTCTTTCTCGCTCCCTCTCTTACTTGCCCACTCACTCGCTCTGTTTCCCTCTCATTTTAATTTCACAAGCTTGCATATTTTCCTGCAGTCATCTCCACTATCGCAGTCTCTGTCTCTCTCTCTCTCCCTCCATCCCTCTCTCTCTCTCTCTCTCTCTCTCTCTCTCTCTCTCTCTCTCTCTCTCTCTGTCTCCCTCCATCCCCCTCCCTCTCTGGAGGTATAATTGCTCTGTAGGTTCCCCTCCCCCGCCTCTTTGCTTTTTGGGATAAAAGGCTGCGACAGAGCTCTCTCCCTCTGCTGGCCAATGCAGTAGAAGAGAGAGGGGGAGAGAGAGAGAGAGAGAGAGAGAGGGAGAGAGAGAGCTAGGGAAGGAGAGAGAGGGAGAAGGAGAGGGAAGGAGAGAGAAAGGTGAGGGGAGGAGGCGGAGCCAGGGATAGGTAGGAACTAGGAAGCGATGAAGAGAGATAGTGATAAGGTGAAACAGAGAGAGAGATGGATGGATGAAGAAGGGAGGGATAGAAGAGTGATCTACAGTCTGTATTTGATGACATGTTAGAAATGAAACGTTTAACCTCTGTGTGATCTCTGCTGGCCTCACACACACACACACGCACACATACACGCACGTGCTCACGGATGCACGCGCATACACACACACATGTGCGCGCGCATACACACACACGTACTGTACATGTGCAGGACCATTATGTGCACATGTATGGTATGCACACCTTTATGTACAGCACACACACACACACACACACACACACACACACACACACACACACACACAATGTATTAACAAACTAATTGAGTGTAGATAATGACTTCCATCTCCAATACGTATACCACACACACACACACACACACACACACACACACACACACACACACACAGAGGATATCAGATATATCTACAGTATGCAGTGGGAGTGTGTGTTTGTCAGTTGACAGTGTATTAATACTATGGTATGGTACAGTCAGCCATGATGTCTTCCCCATAAAGGAGCTGTTTGTCTCATCTCTGCCTGCACAGCACCGCTGTCACATGGCAACCTCCTATGTCCACAAGTAGGGATGTCCCCATACACGTTTTTCGTTCCCGATCCAATCCTGACGCCACAATTTCTGTGTTAGCCGACACTGCATCCCAATACCAGTGTTGTGATCTCGTGTTGTGTTCATAGCAGACTCCTCACTCATACATATGTGCACTTGCAGTTTTGGCAACTCGAAAGCAAACTCCACATGCCCCAACATTATTTTTACCTACCATAGTGTCAACCCCTGACCCCTGTGTCGGTGGTTAAACTGGCATATTCGCTGATACCGTCCGATATGACCCGATATGACAAATACACATGAAGCCTTGAATTCACACCCCATGAAGCCTTGAATTCACACCCCATGAAGCCTTGAATTCACACCCCATGAAGCCTTGAATTCGCCAAGATAGTTTTGTTGTCGCATTCCTAAGCCACTTGATGACCTTGAAATCTCCAGGCTTCATGCGGTGTGTAATTGAGAGTAAATAAAATAAGTCCTTTAAACCACTCCAAATGAGCAGAAATAGCAGATTCTCAAGCTCTACAAGCTCTATGCACGCGTTGCGTTGTGAGCTTGTAGATCCGCGACATGTATATCACTTTTGTGTGGCACTCTAGTACGACGAATTAGCTCATTCATTCACAGAAGAGAAAAGAAAAACATAAAAATGTGAGAAAAAAATGGAGATACAAGATTTCTGCCTAACACCGGCAATATATCTCTTTAACCTCTCTCTCTCCTTCTCTCCGGTCTGCAGCTCCCCTTCACTGGCCCAAGTGACTTAAAAAAAAAGGTGAAATCAATACAGAAGGTGAAATCGATAAAGATAATGAGCAGACGTTCCCAATAACTTGTGCAGTCACTGATTTTTTGGCCAATTTGGCTATAGTATTGAAAATAACGCTTATTTAGTTGCACTGCATGACTAGCCATGCTCTTTGGCCTGTTAGTGCATACTAATGACAACCGTGTATGTGCGTGTGCAGTGTGCACGCACGCACACACACACACACACACACACACACACAGACATATTCTCATTTGCCATGAGTGAGCAGAAGCTTGAGGGACTACAGTGGAATGGAGGTGCTATAGGTCTGGGTAATACATTGACATTTTATCGATATTGTAATATGAGACTCTTATAGGTATCATCTGGGTTTTTTGGATATTATGATTATCCTGTCACATCACACATTTTCAACCTTATCATCATATCATTGGTCCTCACTAATCTTAACACATTCAGGTCGGGAACCCTTTTTGTAGTTTTAAGCATATTTATGGTATACTTTAGCCATTGAAAAATTACAGATCTACAATCTCATAGCGTGGCACCGAGTGCCGCGCTACGAGCTTGTAGATCTGCTATTTGTTGGAAAATCGTGGAAATGTTCTTTCAGAACGTTTTTAACTCAAATCTTTGCTTCTGGGGGAGGTCCCTGGAACAACATATTTTCAGAGGGTGGTCCGCAGCCAAATACAGATAATTATGGGGGTCCTTGACATGAAAAATGTTGAACACCACTGACATAGAAACATAGGTTTTTCAGAAAACTGTTAGGATTTAGAAGCCTTTAAAAAGAAATTGGCCTCAGATCTAATTGGGTTAATTATAAGACGACAGCATCTACTGCCTCTGTGTCTCATTGGTGGGCTGCGGTGTACTGGATAGCTCAGAAATCTGCCTACCAATGACATCATCGCAGGGGATTCCATGTCATTAGAAACGGCAGCTTTTCTCTTGCTGGGAAGTTAGCATGCTGACATGGAAGCCATTGTTCATAATATAATAATAGAAGTCATTATTTAGAATGAGTACAGATGATGTCATTTGGTATTGGCAGGATTCTGAACTCTAGGCATGTGACACACTGGCCCCGTCACCTGCTCACATCTGCGTTGGTATAGGCAGCGGGTGACTGTGGCTCAGGAGGTATGAGAAGGTCGTCCAATGATTCATGGGTCGGCGGTTCGAATCCCGGCTCCTCCTGTCTACATGTCGAAGTGTCCTTGGGCAAGACACTGAACCCCAAATTGCTCCTGATGTGCTGGTTGGTACCTTGGCCGCAATCCGTGTATGAATGTATGTGTGAATGGGTGAATGTAATGCACAATCTATGTAAAGTGCCTTGGATAAAGGCGCTATATAAATGCACCATTTACCATTTTTCTGTTTGTGTCAGTGCATGTTGTCTGCCCCAACGTAGTCAATTTAGGATAGAATGTCTACAATGTAAGATATAATATGGATGTGGGTAAGGGCATACACATTACAGACTGACACAAATTGGGCCCAGGGCTCTTCTATGTTTGTGTGGTGGAGCACTCACTCCGAGAAGTGACGCTGAAATCCAAGCACTGTTCGAGGAGATGAAGTGTTGAAATAACTATATGAACTACTGCACAAACCCCAACTTTAATTTAGAAATGCCTGTTTTGCTGTCGCCTCTCGAGTCGACTGCTGAAACAGCGGCTGAAACTCGACATCGGAGCGATACAGCTATTGGGCCCCGAGTGCTGAAACGGCATGTAGGCGGTAATTGGAATTTCCTTTCTAAGCGTGTATTCCGATATCCAGTTTTTAATGGAAAGTGTAACTGCTTTGCTTGCGAGAATGATTTCCTTTGTTTCAAATGTTGGTATTGAAGTTGCCATCTTTTCTCATTTGTCATCCTTAAAAGCCATAGTTCTGTATGAAACAACCAGTCGCGCCAGCACGCTCTGGGACACGTTTTTACTGCAGCTGGGGTTGTAATGTTGTCTTAATATACAGCACCGGTTCTCAACCTGTGGGTCGGGACTCGGGACCCCCACATGATTATGGGGGGGGGGGTGTCCCCAAATGATAGTGAAGTTACAATTTAAGGACGTTTAAGATCTTTTTAATACCTCCAAAGAAAAGAAACGACCATTATTCAGACATGCAAACGTGTAGCTTTTCGGCGAAAATCGCCATTTTGGAACCAAATGGGGCACCTTTGGGTGGGGGGTCCCCAGACTCCTCCCACTCCCCAGTTAAAATATGATTATTTTCGGGGGTCATTGCCTGAAAAGGTTGAGAACCATTGTTATACAGCACTGGTTCTCTGTTCTCACAATGTGGCCCGGGATCTCATGGGTCCTTTAACCGATTTGCGACACATTTGCACGATTTAAAATAATGGTTAAAGTGGTTAAAAGCTATAAGGTTCCCGGGCGGCTAGTGTAGCGGTCTGGGCACCTAGGCTGCTAGATTCGACTCCCGATCCCGACGACCTTTGCCACGTGTTACCCCCCCCCATCTCTCCCCATTTCCTGTCACCCTACACCGTCCTACACTATCCAAAAAAGGCAGAAAAAGGCCAAAACTAAATATCTTCATTCACCAGAAATAACTAGGTAGATCTGCTTCTGACGCATTGTGAGCCCGTAGATCGTCAAGAGATTTGGGGGCAGAGCACACCAAGTAAGGGTCCGCTTTACAAAGTATTTCTATGTGGTAAAGGAGTGGTTAAGGGGTTCAGGTCCTCACCAAAATGAAGGCCAGTTTAAACACTAGTTTAAAACATTTTTTTTTAAATAGATACCTCTGCATGTACAGGGCTTAGAGTGAACTAAACACTAAAGCACTGAAAATCTAGTTGCATGCATGGACATTTACCTCGCAAATGAGTAACATCCTCACTGAGTCACTGTTAATGTACTCATTCTTAACTCTTCTTAACTCGTAAGGGCTTTAACATGCAGTATGTTACATGACTCCATTACGTCATCACGTTGCCCGAGGACACTCACATTTTCTTTTCTCTTTGACAGACCTGTCTCTCTCGCTCTCTCACACACATTTTCGTCACCGCTAAACCCCTTATCCCTAAACGACTTTGCCTCTTTTTTTTTTACTATTTTGCAAATAGTTAAAATGGCCAGTCTACAAGCTCACAATGTGTCAATGTAGATTGGCTAGTCGAATTATTCAAAAATGTTTTTCAAAATAGTAAAAAAAAGGCAAAGAAGTTTAGGGATAAGGGGTTTAGCGGTGACGAAAATGGAGCCCATAGTCTCTTTCTTGCTATCCTAGTGTCATATACCTGTCTCCATCTCTCCCCTTGGAACCTGTATATTAATGGCACCAGCAAGTTTAATTAAAATCATCCAGTATAGGCGAGCATTACAGTTACATAGTGGATACATCTATCTATCTATCTTATCTATAAATGCAAGTCTCTGTGTGTAGGCTATGTATGTGTATACGTACTCGAGAACCGTTCGCCCCACCGACTTCAAATTCGACACACGCCCGGCGGTGTCAAGTCCATCGGATACATCGTTGTCCAGAACCAGCACAAAAGCCTCTGCCCGGGCTCTGGACCTGATCACCCCTAGATCTCCATATGTGGAGCTGGCCTGTTCTGACATCACAATGATGTTCTGACATCTGCATTGACTCCATATTTGGGCATGCCTGACAAAGAACTACATAAAAGGGACACGGACATAATACCTGGGTGGGGCGTGCATTTCCAACTTGCATCGTTCTAAGTGGGCCAGTGCCCAACGTTCTAGTATAGTAAAATATACTGTATATATATATATTCACATCACATTGAGCCACTGGATCGAACAACGTGGAACTGAGGACCCGTATGGTTGACATTTCACTGGACGATTAACAATTTTGTTTTTTGTATTGAACATTTCTGTACTGTATGAATATCTTCTCAATCTGCTTTTAGCCTTTCTAAACCAAAAATGTGTAAATGGTCCGTACTGGCTGCATTGAATGGTCTGGATAAGAACATACTGACTGATAACAGTTGAAGCGGGTGGCGTATTTGTGTTTAGTTTTATGTATTTATTTGTGTTTAAGTGAAATGTTCGCAGGTTTTTCTTATACTTAATTCATTGCTACATGTAGCACCTTTATCTGGGTAACTGGTGGTCTAGGATTGTCCATAAGCAGCTTCCATGAACTATGTGTGTTACCAGTTCATGTCCTACTATGGAATCTGCAGCTGTTGTCTTACTTTCCTAACCAAATGGGACTCACTGACCTCTCTCTCTCTCTCTCTCTCTATCTCTCTATCTCTCTCTATCGTCCTGTTAGGTGTTTACAAACAAGTGTCTGAGCGTGTGCTGAAAATAATCTCAGATATTTTAGTAGGTTATTGAGTGTTGGCCGCAGTCGCACACATACACACACGTGTGCGTGCGCACACACACACGCGTGCGTACACACGCACAAGCGTATTTTCACATATCCCAGCCAGAGGCATGCAGTGGGACCTTTTATTTATTGATGACAAATGTGACATTTTAAGTGTAAGTGACCCCTCAGGGGGAGGCACTGACCCACAAGAGCCTTTTTCACCACCGCAGCAAAGAGCCACCTCACAGTGTTAAGGAAACGCACCCTCACATACATTGAAATCAGCTGTTTTGAGTGTGTGCGTGTGTGCATGTGCGTGTGTATGTGCGTGCGTTTATAATGATATACACTGTACAACACAGGGCTCGTCCATTTTGGAGTTTATATTAAAAAACCCTCCCCCATGCTTGGGGGTAGGAGCAGTGGTATTGCAGCTATACAACACATGCATGTTGACATGGAACCTGCTTTTAAACACCAGGGGCAGTGGAGTGAGATCACTGAATGAAATGTACTTGAGCACAACGAGCATCCCTGAGCTGTTCTCTCTCTCTCTCTCTCTCTCTCTCTCTCTCTCTCTCTCTCTCTCTCTCTCTCTTACTTCTCCACCTCCCTCTCAGTCCCCCCTTCAATCTCTTCCTCTCTTTTTTTGGAAGTAGCCATACTCTATCTCTCTGCCACACACACTCATGTCTTTCACTGTAAATATAGGACAAAGGATTAAGAGATGGAGCACACCCCTCTCTCCCCCTCTCTCTCTCTCTCTCTCTCCAACACACACAAACGCACAAACACACATACATACATACATACATACACGGCCGCATGCACGCACGCACACACAGCACACACCATGTCTGTGCCATCAACCCAAACCAGCTAGATGGTAATGGAACCAAATTAGCTTTCATTTACAGCAGTGACTACAGGCCAATTGTACCTCTCCTCTCCTCTCCTCTCCTCTCCTCTCCTCTCCTCTCCTCTCCTCTCCTCTCCTCTCCTCTCCTCTCCTCTCCTCTCCTCTCCTCTCCTCTCCTCTCCTCTCCTCTCCTCTCCTCTCCTCTCCTCTCCTCTCCTCTCCTCTCCTCTCAGAGATGGGTTTGTGCCAGTATCCCTGCAGTGATGTCAGGAGGGGTGCTCAATGGGGGGGGGGGGGCGGGGGTTGTGCATCGTCCGAGGGAGTTTTCAATGGGCCCAGGTTGTACTGTGAGAAGGAAAAAAATGCAAATCAAGTCCACACACACACGAAAGAATACGATCGTATAGAAGAACCTTCAGGGGTTGTATAAATTGCAACCTCGGTTAAATTTGAGGAAGTCCTACATGAACCCTGAAGGTATTCTCATGAACGCTGTTCTTCAGTGAAGTCTCTTTGGAGACATACTGTACACTACAGTAAAACACTTTTGAGTGTACAAAATGGACCCTCATTTGGTTCCATTTCCACACTCTTAACACTACATTTGTTGCTGTGTATCAAAGGGAGGGAACCATGTGCACCATGGGGTTGCTAATTACATAAAATATACAGTATATATACTGTATATTGCATAATACTGTAATTAGCAACCCCCACGGTGCACATGGTTCCCTCCCTTTCATGTACAGTAACATATTTAGTGTTCCGAAGAGTGTGGAAATGGAACCAAATGAGGGTCCATTTGTACACTCAAAAGTGTTTTACTGTGTAGTACATGTCTGTTCTTTAGTGTGAACGTTTCTATATGGATGGGGTCGATCGGAAGGGGGGGCTGCCTATTCGTCATGTTCCGATGTCCCAATAATCTGAAAAAAGTTTAGGATAAGGTTAGGCTTTGTAAAAACAAGAATGACTCAGTCATAACTGCCAGGCGCAACAAGCTCTTGTAGTGCCCGTTTTTCCGACATTTTGTTGTTGGTTCACTCACTGTGTTTCGTTATGGTTGTCCTGTAGCTCCAGTTAGCTCATAACATTAGCTTCTGTTGACAGTCGCTCCGCGTTGCGCCGTTCAGAGTATGGGGTTTTTATGCCGTTCAGACTCCCATTGGCTTAGGAGGCAGCCAATCATGACTAGGTCGTCACTAAGGTGGCCACTTCAGTCATCTTTACGGTCGTCATGTTGTGGTGGGTGCAAAATGTAGTCCAGGCGCTTTTCAATCATCCGGCAATTGCAAGCCGGTAGACGGAGGCTACTTGGGAACATTGGCATGGCGGCACCGATGGGAACAGGGAGTCGCGTTCCCATGTCTCGTCTCATCTCATCTTATCTTTTCTTTGTCTTGTGAATCATGTTCTTGAAACAGGATGTATAGGAAGGTGTGGTGTTCATTACACTGCACTTTGAGTTAGTCATTTGGTCCCCACTATACTGTATCCTGTCAGGTCTCTTTCCTACTCTATAGATTGGTTGTAAAAGACCTGGCCGGGAGTGGTGTTTTTCTGTCCGTTGCAGTTGTGTTGAGGAGAAGGCATTGGCACTGAAATCCTTTCTGTTCCGGGAAACAATAATGACGCAGTGTGATTAAAGACCTTTTAAGTGGAAGACGTTACTTTAAAAGTCCACGGTTTTCCTCTCGAGCTGGATTAATTCCAGGAAACTTTTCAGCCTTTCACTTTTGTCTCGCACTCACACGCAGTGACCTCATGACTGTGGGAAATGCTACAGTATGACTATATTGTCCACTTTTCATTAGCCTTACCGTAGGACAGGTTCTAAGGCTTACATTTGATACTTAGCTGACCAAAATGGTGTATTGTCGACCTACATGGTTGTAAGACAAATATGAATTAGCTTTAAGGGGATTGTGACATAAAAAAAAAGTTTTTATAATTATGATGCACATACTGTAGGTTGGTCAACCAATAGGGAGCCAGCATCGGTTTACAGCAATAGTTTGAATTCCGACTTTCAGGCTTGAATCTCTCTCTCACACACACACACACACACACACACACACACACACACACGCACACGCACACTTGTAGTAACAAAAATAAATTAAAGTAGCTTAACTCTGACATTTGTTCTCTTCAGGTTTTCCAATGTGTGCACATCTGTGTGCACGCCATGCATATAGAAACGGAGGGAGAAACACAGGAATTACGGATGCACACACACGCCTATCTGTACCTCTTTAAACAGCACTGCAATCCACAGACTACTGCGTCTACCAGTGTCTGTGTCTCTCTCTCTCTCTCACACACACACACACACACACACACACACACACACACACACACACAAACATTAACATAACTGTATGCTCCATCAATAACACGATGATTTCTGTAAAGCCTCTTTGGAGCTTGCTTCGTTCAAATCCCTCGTGGCAAGTTGCTGATTGATTGCTCGTGTTTGTGCATGTTGGCTACAGTATACGTGCATGTATGTGTGTGTGTGTGTGTGTGTGTGTGTGTGTGTGTGTGTTTGTGTGTGTGTGTTTGTGTGTGTGTGTGTGTGTGTGTGTATGTGTGTGTGTGTGTGTGTGTGTGTGTGTGTGTGTGTGTGTGTGTGTGTGTGTTTGTGTGCGTGCGTATTATTCAGTTGGGCTGCAGAACCATAGATAGAAAAGAGAGAGAGACTACCTATGATATGATGTGAATGAAAAGAGAGAGAATATAGACACTATTTTACTCATTTCACTCTATCACTCTGTGTTTGATTGATTTATTTATTAACAGTTTGCAGAATTACAGTACATTTCAAGTACAACTCAATACAAAAAAACCCTGTTAACTGTGAGTGGACGACATCATAAAGCATTACACTTTCATCATCTTGGTGCTGTAGAGAATCTTGTGGACCAGATGTGTGTGTGTGTGTGTGTGTGTGTGTTTTTGAGGATTAGAATGATTTATGAGCATGGCTTTAAAAACATGTACTGTAATCATATCACACTCAGCTGCAATGTGTGTGTGTGTGTGTGTGTGTGTGTGTGTGTGTGTGTGTGTGTGTGTGTGTGTGTGTGTGTGTGTGTGTGTGTGTGTGCGTGCGTGCGTGCGTGCGTGCGTGCGTGCGTGTGCGAGTGTGTGTGCGCGAGTGCGTGTGTGTGTGTGTGTGAATGGAGAGAGAGAGAGAGAGAGAGAAACGGCATCCAGGGAATGAGTAGCTTCATTCTAAAAAAAAAGAGGCATTCACAAACTAAATGAACAAAATGCCTACTCAGACACTATTGTTGGCATGAATGAAGAGTAGAACTGAGTCAATGAACTGAATTCTACTTGATAGATTTTTTTTGTTTATTAAAGGGACACTTCACCCTTTTTGCAAAAACATATATGTTAATGATGTTTAGAAGCTTTAGAACACTTTCCTGGAGATCTTTATGTGTGTAATATGTGGTTTTAGATATTTTAGATTGTAGCAGTGAGCCTGTTGTCTCTGATGTCATGGACACTGGGCTCACTTCCTTCCTGGACTACATGTTGTCTCAGTAAGACAGCTCTCCCCCTATCCACAAGGAGGAGCAGTGCACCAAAGAATTATGGGAATTGTAGTCCAGGAAGGTAGTGAGACCAGTGTCCATGACATCAGAGACAACAGGCTCACTGCTACAATCTAAAATAACTAAAACCACATATTACACACATAAATACCCCCAGGAAAGTGATCTAAAGCTTCTAAACGTCATTAACATATATTTTTTTGCAAAAAGGGTGAAGTGTCCCTTTAACAGTTTCCGTGCCGCGAATGGATTACTCCAGGTTAATGTCGCTGCCGTATCGGACATACCCGCCTTTTGTTTTATGTGTTTAATCCGCCGTAATGTAATGAATCAAAAGAAAATCCGTCTTCGTCGCGGAGTATGAGACTGGATGCCTTCGCTGTGATGACAAAACCGGAAATCGTCACATGCTGTGGGCTGCTAGGGCTTCTGGGAAATTGAGGCCAATGGAAATGCATTGGTTGCAACGCCTCATTGAAACCAATCTTGTGTGCGTCTTCCGGGTGCACCAAGATGGTGGATGCTACACACAGATCATAACAAACCACGGGAGCTTTTTTTGATGGATTTTCGCGGATTAAAAGCCCAAATAATTCAGCGTATGCTCTAAAGGTAATACAACAATCTCGGCAGTGAAGGGGGGTTGATTAAAATGCGGGTTAATCGTAAAAAACAGTCAAACTGTTAATGTACCATTGAAAATAAGTTTGCATTGTGACTTCAAATATATTAATACCAATATTAATCATATAGATGCACAGATTAGCCCCGAGAAATGTAGCCTCGGTCCCATGCTTACTCATCTGCAAAGAGAAAAGCCTGGTGACTCACAACCTAAGACAGAGAGTGCATAGCCGGAAGTAGGGATGCTCCGATCACGTTTTTGGGGGCTGATCCCGATCACCAATCTTTTTTTTTAAGATCGGCCGATTCCGATTCCGATCCCGATCTTTTTTAATATTTTTATTAATATTTTTATTAATATATATATATATATATTTTTTTTTACTTATAAAAAAACCTGGCAACCCGTGCCCCGCGGTCAATTTCCGCTAACCTGAGCGGGGCTCCCTAGCCTGCTGGAGGGGCTCCCATCATCCCATGCACCCTCGAGAGAAAAAAAAATGCAGCCTTGAGCCTACCAAATATGTTGTGGTCTTGTGGAGCTGCAGCTTGATCACCTCCTCCTCCTCCTTTCCCCAATTAATGTATTTTTATATGTATATACAAAACTGTATTGTATACAATAAAATGTATGAAACATGCATGGCAATGATGAGATCGGGAAGAAACGATGCTGTTTCATGCATTTTCTTATAGCCTACGCCCTACTGTATTCAACAGCCAAACAGCTGATTGATGGACCACGTATATCATACCTTCCTGAAAAAAGCTATTCAGATCCTGTGGGTGCAACGTCACTGAAAACTTTCATAATAGCAATTAAATTAATTTACTCACGAGTGCTGAAATCGTGAAATGGAGGATGTAAGAACACACTTTTGTTGCATTAGAGCAAGGCCACTGGGCCACTGGCCATGACAATATTCCCTCCAAATTTCTCAGAGACTCAGCCATTTCCATAGCTCCAGTCATCACCCACATAGTTAACCTCTCCATCAAACAGGGACAGGTCCCCCAAGATTTTAAACTGGCCAAAGTAAACCCCTTGTATAAAAAAGGGAGTAAATTAGAACCCGGCAACTACCGCCCTATTTCTATTCTAAGCTCCATCTCGAAAGTGATGGAAAAAATTGTCTATGAACAGGTTGAAAAGTATCTTGCCACTAATAAATTGCTGTACGAGTTCCAATCTGGTTTCAGAACATCCCACTCCACTGACACATGCCTCCTCTATTTGAGCGACCACATCAAACACGAGGTGGATGCTGGAAAATACTGCGGCATGGTCATGCTGGACCTCCAAAAGGCTTTTGACACAGTGAACCACTCCATACTGGTTAACAAGCTTAAAGCTATTGGTTTTGATAGCACATCAACGAGCTGGATGCAATCCTACCTGGAGGGGAGAGAACAGATGGTGGAGGTGAACGGAACACTGTCCCCCCCCCTCCCAGTGAGCTGTGGTGTCCCACAAGGAAGCATACTAGGGCCTTTACTGTTCCTAATATATGTTAACGACATGACTTCAGCTTGTGACTGCAACTTGTTCCTGTTCGCAGATGACTCAGCACTGCTGGTCTCGGACAGAAACAAACTGCAGGTTGAAAAGACCCTCAGCTCTGAACTCGGTAGAATCTGCACCTGGCTCGCTGATAACAAACTATCCTTACACCTGGGAAAAACTGAATCCATTCTCTTCGGATCAAATAGTAATCTCAGCAAGGCAGATGGCTTCTTGGTTAGAGTGGGTGACAATATTATCACACGAAAAGATGAAATTACCTACCTAGGTTCCATCCTGGAGGCCAATCTTTCCGGTGATAAAATGGCCACCAACGTAATCAAAAAAGTCAATCAAAGAACAAGATTCCTTTACAGGATCTCCTCACTGGTCAACAAAAACACCTTGAAGACCTTAACAGGTAACCTGACGCTGCCAGATCCAAGAAGCTTGCTACACAAATTTGTTTCACAGCTTATTGGGATCTGCGATCGCGGAAGCAAATTCGATGACGGGGCTGTTCCTTTTTTTCAAGATACTTGGTAGATGATTGGATGGGACCGTCTGTCTATCACCGTGTGGGCGTGCAAACACAACCAATCATATTGACGTGTCTATATAGCTTCACATCCGGTTTCGCACATATCCCGCCCTTAGCTCACGCTGATTGGTTCGGTACGGAACGGATTTGTGTCAGCTCAACTCCCTGAGAGATCCCAGATGAGTGCTGTGTTGGGGAACATGGTTACCCAATACCGCCCCATCTGGCAGCGTCAGGTTACTTAACAGGAGCCCTCGTACAAGGTTTCTTTGACTATGCATCCACCTCTTGGTACCAGAGCACCTCAAAGGCCCTTAAAACAAGGCTCCAGACCTCCCAAAACAAACTGGTCAGGCTCCTACTTGGCCTCACCCCCCGAACCCACCTCACCCCTGCCCACTTTGACTTTGTATTCGATACACCACCAAGATACCCATGTACCTGTCTAAATACTTCCTTAATGTAAACGAAGTCCACACCCACAACACCAGTGGGAGTACAACAAACCATGTACAACCCAGATTCGGCACAAACAAGGGACTAAATTATTTTCGCTCCTATGCCACCAAAATGTGGAACGCCCTACCAACAGTCATTAAGACATGTGAATCCCTTGACTCCTTCAAAACCGCTCTCAAAGAGCACCTACGGATGGCTGCAATTCGAAACTGGCCTCTGTAGAATCTGAATCCCCCCCACCGCCCCCCCCCCCCCTTTTTCCCCTCACTGTATATGCATCCTTTCCCTTTTTGCTTCCTATATGATGAATTCCTGTTCTGTTCTTTAACTACATAGAAGTGTCTATTTGTATGTCTCTAAATGTTTTGATGAATTGAACAATGTGGACCCTGTTGTAAACAAGTGTAATGCTTAATTGGGTCGTCCACTCACAGTTAACAGTCTTTGTATTGAGTTTGTGCTTAAAATGTACTGTCAATTCTACAAACTGTTAATAAATATTTCAATCAATCAATCAAAGCAGGGTAAATATGAAGTTTTGCGCCACGGTCCTGTGTTTATATTCCTGGTACATAGGCTGTATGTTGTCGTAAAAACACACGTTGTGTGTTTGAGTGAGGGGGCCTTCCTGAGCAAGGGGGCTTCTGACGGCGTCGCTTACTCGCCTCCCCTCTGTCAGAGGAGGAAGCGACGCGCAGCCGTCGGGAACCCCCCCAAACCGACTGCCCCCCCTCCCGAAAACTAATGCTGCTACAGAAACTCACTGCCACTGCAGGCAACATGCACATTTCTAAGAAAGTTGTATCAGGGGCCAGGGCACACTACTTGTCTAACAATTTGGATTATAGTTAGCTCCCTTTGCTGCTGGTCAATGAGAAAAACGACTGGACTGGAGCTGAGCCTGAGGAGCTCTCTCCCTTTCTCTCCGTCTCCCTCCCTCGCTGGGGTGAAGACGTGCGTGCTCTTTCTCGCTCTCTCTCTTTTCTCTCTCTCTCCCCCCTCCCTCCCTGGGGTGTGTGGGGGGGGGGGGGGATTCGTTGCGCTGCCAGTGCTACACTTCTCCATTAAGCGGTGCAGAACCGAGAAAGTGACGCATTATTTTTGGATGTAAACGGCGCAGATTTTTGCTTTGGAGATCGGTTTCGCGGATCGGTGGATTTTGCACGGCCGATCCGATCCGATCGATCGGTGATCGGCCACGATCGATCGGCCACTGATTGATCGGAGCATCCCTAGCCGGAAGTGTCGGGCCGGAACATCCGTCAGATTTTTTCGACCAATCGCAAAACTTGTTTCATACACGGAGAATGTAAACAGATTTGTAATGGGTCCGCGTAATTTTCTGGAGCAGTACTTCAGCCACGTAGGTTTCTAACTAACCTTAACCGGCCACGTAGGTTGCTAACCCTATCCTCAGTCTTAACCGGCCACGTAGGTTGCTAACTAACCTTAACCGGCCACGTAGGTCGCTAACCCTAACCTCAGTCTTGACTCTTAACTGGCCATGTAGGTCGCTAAACCTAAACTCAGTCTTATAACCGGCCACGTAGGTCACTAACACTAACCTCAGTCTTAACCGGCCACGTAGGTCACTAACACTAACCTCAGTCTTAACCGGCCACGTAGGTCACTAACACTAACCTCAGTCTTAACCGGCCACGTAGGTCACTAACACTAACCTCAGTCTTAACCGGCCACGTAGGTCACTAACACTAACCTCAGTCTTAACCGGCCATGCCTCAGTCTTAACCGACCACGTAGGTCAGACTAACGGGATGTCTGACTTGTGGGCAGTCCACGTGGGGAGTTTGTAGGATGGCTATTTTCAGTGAGGACAATAGTGTAGAGGTGAAAAAACGAGCTGACCGAGCACAGAGCCCTGAGGGGCACCAGGTCAATGGTTGAAGTGGTTAAAACACACTGTATTCTCCCTGGTCGAGGCGGGGAGTGATATAAAGGTCTGCCGTCATACAGCTGCCATATCCTGCCAACCAATCAGCACAAAGCTAAAGCCATACCTTCCCTAGTGGTTAATGCGGCTGCTGACCAATCGGCACTGCTAAATAGGGATGAAAGTGGCACCTTGAGCAACCACACTGCTTAACCCATTGAGATCGGGAAAGCATCTGTGTCATTTATATAAGGTAGAACTACTTTATAACCATATTTTATACTTTGAAAAATGTGTGCAAATCTTTGTAAACTGATTTTGAGATGGGGGGGTCCGCGGCCAAATACATATCATTTTGGGGGTCCTTGACATGAAATGGTTTTGAGCACCACTGATTATAAGCACACACACAACACAAACTTACGATTTACAGTAGAAGACATTTGTAGAATGGGCCTCGGGCCATTACTGTGTTAAGGACCTTTCCATGTCGGACATGGCTGAAAGTCTGCCACCAAACCAAGTTGCTGCGGGTGGTTTAGTAACATTCACGGCTGAGGAGACACAACGGAACTGCACGACAAAGAGAGCAGCAGAGTAGCCTGATCGAGGCCAGATGTTTGTTGGGTCCGATTTTGGATCAGCGCCAGACACGTGCATGGGATTACCAGCACGCTTACTGCCAGTGGTGGAAAGCAGGGGTGGGCAACTTTGAAGATGGAGAGGGCCACTATAGTTCCAGACTCACTCCAGAGGGCCACTATAGTTCCAGACTCACTCCAGAGGGCCACTATAGTTCCAGACTCACTCCAGAGGGCCACTATAGTTCCAGACTCACTCCAGAGGGCCACTCTAGTTCCAGACTCACTCCAGAGGGCCACTCTAGTTCCAGACTCACTCCAGAGGGCCACTATAGTTCCAGACTCACTCCAGAGGGCCACTATAGTTCCAGACTCACTCCAGAGGGCCACATGGCATATACTGTCATAGCAAAAAATTGCCGATCTACAAGCTCAAAATGCGTTTTGAGCTTGTAGATCGGCTACTTTTGCTATTTTTTAATTGTAATCCGGAAAAGTAACATATGAACTTAACCTCTTAAACCCAACGGGGGTCCGGGAGGGAAAATCTAAAATATCGGAGTTGGAACCTGAGACCTTGACCAGCCCCATTTACCCGCTGAGAGCTGTTCATGAGGTGGACAGCCTCAAAAGGTTAAATGCAAATACATTGGACATAAAAAATACAATACAATTCTAATACTAGTCAGTTGCCCATGTATGGTGTAAAGTAACTAAGTACATTTACTCAAGTATACTTTAGGTACTTTTACATTACTGGAGTTAGTATTTCCAATGTTCAATACTTCTACTCCACTACATTTCAGAGGCAAATATTGTACTTTTACCCCACTACAATTAGCCTATTTGAAAACTTTTAGTTACTAGTGACTTTATAGATTTTGATTATTACAAAACATACATTTACCACTTCAGCCCTACATACGTTTTGGCCATTTGAAAATAGCTGATCTACAAGCTGCGATGCATTGTGAGCTTGTAGATCTGCTATTTTCAAAGGATTGAAAACTTGAACTTGAAATGGGACATTTCTGCATAAGGAATTCTACTTTTGGTAATTTAAGTACATTTTGATGCCGATACCTTTGTACTTTCACTCAAGTACACTTTGAATTCTGGACTTTTTACAAGGTGTAACAGAGTATTTCTGCATTGCAGTATTGATACCATTACTTAAGTAAAACATTTGAGTACTTTTTTCCACAACTGCCTACTTAGGCGGGTAAAAATATGGTTTGACCCTAAAAAAATTGCAACAAAAGGTTTCTCAACATTTTTTTGTAGTATTAGGTGTCCTTAATAACATACTAAAAGTTTACCAAAGTTTGACCACCCGAAAGGTGTTATTTTCAAGATGGCCGCCGCCAGTTCTTAAAATACCATTACTCCTCCATTATTCATCCTAGAAAAATAATTTTGGTGTCTAACCCTATGTCTTGGTTATCTAGGAATCCAATTAGCATATATAAATTATATAAAAGTACAATGATATATTAAAGCAATTGTTTATAAGGTTATAACAGTGTAATAGGACATTTCTCTTTTCTATAATGCCATACTGCTGTATAGGTGAATTCATCACCTATACACAATTCACATTCTGTTGAAGCTTTCAGGATATTTATTTTTATACCATAACAATAAGGAATATATTCATTATTACTGGGTGGTACTGTGGTCATGTGACATTTGTAAAAGCATGGCTGCCAAATGATAGACTGCATGGGAATATTACACAAATCATGGAATAGATTTACAGAGAAATGTCTGCCCTTTTTTTTGTAAATGTGTCTGGCAATAATAATAAAAATAAGTCCCCTATAAGGGTAGTGTTTCCCAAACTGTGGGCCGGGACAAACATTGTGAAAATAGGCAATCTATAAAAGCTCACAACGCTGAGTGTCTTTGCAGCAAACACACTCAGTCAGTAGAACCAAATGGCCACTTGTCTGGTCTATGGGGAAGATGGACTCCTCAGTGGGGATACAGTGGAGAGAAATGGCCCCTCATGGGCCTAGACGCAGGGGTGTCGAACTCAACTTGGGGCGAGGGCCGCATTGGTCAAAAGGTCACTTGATGGGGGCCACAACCAGTTGCGGACGCACGCTCGATGTCTCATAGGGGATTCACACTATGGTCCCGGGTGCGCACTCGGGACCACTTGGCAGATGTTGTGGTAGTGTGAATGATGCGTACCGTTCCCGGGAGCGGATCGCCCAACCGTCCCCGGGACCGCATGGGGGGAGGGTCTCTGGACCGTTGAAGTGTATTCAGATACGGATCGTTCCAATGTGAATGCATGCGTACCTAAAGAAGGATGTGGACTGTTTTTTTTTTAAGAACGTGACATAATCTCTAGTCGACGAGCCAAGCGTCAACAAAAAAAAACACAGCCGCTGCACGATGCGTAACACCAGCGCATTTCTCAACGCCGCCCTTCTCCTGTTGAATCTGCTTATACGCGCAGCACCGCGCTGATCTTATTCTGCGGACTACACGTGGCTCTTGGGCTTTGCTTGGCACAGTTTCCAAAGTAAAACAAAATAATAATAATGCTAAAGTAGAATCCATAGCAAACTAATACACTGGAGCACAGAACTGACTGACACAGTGAATAGCAGGCAGGCTGACAGTGAAGTAGTATAACGGCAAAAAGCCAAAGAGGCAATGCAATTCAGTGTGTCTGGATTTATTTGAGACAATGTCGCACAGTTGATGATCAGTGTCTGTGCGCGCCAGCCATCAAGCACACCGTCATCAGGAGGATTAAAGTGTGTTATGCAAGTGTACCCGGGTGCGCTGTTGAATCTCGGGCAATGTGAATCATGGCCATCGGGGACCAGGCAACCGTATTCGGAAACGGTTCCAATGAAACGGATTCAGTCCGTCTCAGTGTGAATCCCCTATTAGTCAGTCACTGCTATAATATCTATCTATCTATCTATCTATCTATGCTCAGACCCAGCCAGCCAGCCAGCCAGCCACACACATAGTGCTCAGACCCAGCCAGCCAGCCAGCCACACACATAGTGCTCAGACCCAGCCAGCCAGCAAGCCACACACATAGTGCTCAGACCCAGCCAGCCACACACATAGCTCCGTAAGGGAGTGGTTGCACCACTCAAAAACTCTTCAAAAAACTGAAGAGGCTACTGGAGATTGGAGAACCTGATTTGGACATGATCTGATGCAGGACAATATTATGTCACTATGACAGAAAGAGAAGATGGGTCTGGCCACATTCATTCACCCCATAATCTCAGTGGAAATTGGGGAATATGTTGACAATAGTCGACAGCTCTGCCGATTAATAATCGATTAATTGAACCCACCCCCCATATTAATCAATATCACAACATGGAGGTCTTAGAACTACCACCACAGGGACAGACAAGCCCCAATCTCTCAAGCTCTCAAGTGCCCCATAGCTTTAATGGGACATGTACTGTATGAGCCACCTCGGACATGCATAGAGGAGAAGACCATGAGGGTCTTCTTAACTTTGCTCTTCTGTGCTCCAAGTCCCCAGGGAGAAATCCAGTGACCCCCCACTCCCCATACTCCCCTGTACCCACCTGAGGGGAACCCTAGGCCCACTAAACTCTAGACCGGACCCCCCTTTACCTTCTCACCCAACCCCACCTATCATACTCCCCTCTGCACCCGGTAGAGACTTAGGTTCTGGGCGGGACTGCGACGCTCTAGAATGCAAGAAATTAGTTTTGGGTGGGGTGTATAATGATGAATTATTTACAGTAGTTTGAGCCAAAGTTTATCTACCAAGCTATCCAAAACGTTTCAATATTGCAGTAGACTATTATCTATCAACTGACAATATTCTCTGCCACAACCTTCTGAATTACTGAAAATTGTGACTATTAGTTTTGTTGTGTTTTGAGGATATCTTGAAACCTTATTCTAAAAAATATATAAATATTCAGACATTTATTAAATATTTAGTTTAGTTAACTTGAAACTGGTGACTATTTCAGAGGGTTTTAACAGAGTCACAAACACAATATTGGATTTCACAATTATCTAATTGTATCTCTGCAATTTGAACAAGTTCAATGGACTCCTAGACCCCAAAAACATAGGGTTAGACACAAAAAGTACTTGTCTAGGATGAATAATGAAGGAGTTAGGCTATTTTAATGGTTTTTAGGCCATCTTGGACGCCATCTTGAAAATAACACCTTTCGGGTGATCAAACTTTGGTAAACTTTTAGTATGTTATTAGGGACACCTAATACTACAAAAAACTGTTGAGAAACCTTTTGTTGCAATTTTTTTAGGGTAAGGTGCTTTTTTTTCATAGATTTACTCGCCTAACTGCAGTATGCGTCTGGAAGGCTCCAACTCGTGTCAATTGCACCATCTCCACCTGGTGTGCGGATAGCAGACGTACATGTAGATCTCTCTCTCTCTCTCTCTCTCTCTCTCTCTCTCTCTCTCTGCTTGTGATTATGAAACGACATTCTGGTGTCGCCTGGCATCATCACTGTATGCCCATATGTGGGCATATCAGGGCGGTCCTTAAGAACTGGACCATCCATACTGTATGATATGGTCGGATATGCGGTTCTGGACAAACGCAGATCCGAACGACTTCACGCAACTCCCTCGTAATGTGCAAAGGACAGATTACACAAAAGTTACCCTTCAAGAAAGAAAAGATTAAAAGAAAAAATATATACTTATTTTTTTTAATTTTCATTGTCTATTTTTATTTTTTAGAAAAGATACAAAATAATAACGGTGTCCACAAGCATATGTTTGGGCTAGAATATTACAAAACTTATTCAGATACAAATTCACAGGTCAATAATCAATACTAAAAAATATTGCTAGCGTGTACAGTGGAATGTGAGGTGATATCTGTAGCAGCGAGCACGGACAGAGGGAAGAAGGGAGAGATGGGGAGGGAAGAGCAGAAGGGAGGGAGGGAGGGAGGGAGAGGCGTTTTCTGCAAGGACAAACGTGCGTTGTCGTGGAACACTGCGGAGACGAGAACAGGGGAACTAAGCAGAAAATGACTGCACTGCCTTCCGTTCGCCTGTCTCACCTCCGTGAGCTTGGCCCTGCCAGACGCTGTGTGTGTGTGTGTGTGTGTGTGTGCGTGTGTGCGTGGGTGTCCGTGCATGTGTCCGTGCGGTGGGTGCATATGTGTGTACGTGAGCGAAACAGAGGGACAGGAAGGACCGGGCTGGCACGTGCAGCCTGAGAGAATGTATTTTGGGTATGGGATAGGGGAGAACATGGATGTTTCTCTCTCTCGATGACTTTCCGCTAGATTTAATCTTTCTAACAAACACAAGCTGTTGTTCAGCCTGCTCGTAGCCTACTGTTCAGCCTGCTCTGTATACTGTATACCTGCATCACAAAGTGACGTATTACATGAAGCCTGAGTTATTCTATCTATACGCTCACGCCGCCGAAATGTGTCGACGATGCATTCTTCGACCAGGTGGTTCTCAACCGGTGGGTCAGGAGGACCCCAAGTGGGTTTGACCGTGACTTTGAGTTGGGGGCCGCGGGAATGTGAAGGTTAGGGTCGCACGTTGACTACTGAACATTTTATTAAAAATAGGCATATGTTGTGAACGCATTTAGTTTTAGCCTTTTCTCTGTTTTAGGCTATAGGCAGATAGGCTATATCTAGATAGCTAGATATAGATTATGCTTCCATTCACTTTTGTGTAGCTTTTAAACTTTGTTGATAAGACACAATATCAGCAGAAATCACAATTTTGTAAATGCATTTTCTAATAAATAGTTTTTTACAGGTTGTTTTTTTTTTACAGGGAACTGCTCTAAAGTAATATTAAAAACAGTAATAGTTTGCAGTAGAGCTAACATGGTAGACCGACACTGGCTCACCAACCCTATAATGTATTTCCAGGAGGTCATGCACTCTAACTAACAGCAAACCATAAAAGTTCATTACTATATATATGTGCATGGGAGGGAGGACATTTCATTTAATGGGGTAGACTGCAGACTAGACCAGTGTCCGTTGTACGTATCAAAGTGTAAATAACATTACTGCTTCCATTGCTGAGAAACTGGTAATATACAGCCAGGTAATATAGTATACAGTCGTAAATGGACTATGCTGATCTATTTCTATTGGACTGAGCAGGTACGTCTACCCGGCGCATTGGCCTTCATGGTGTCAGACGAGGCTGAGTATGTGTTGTTCCACTCAGCATGCACCTGCTAACAGTTCAGCTCATCTGTGTTTAGTAAGCCCTATGTGTGGTCTGTATCAAATCATCTTACTCGTAATTTCTCTTTCACCGTTCTAGACAGTCTGCTGCAGAACAAGCCTATTCTTAGTGACTCTGTCTCTGAAACAGGGCAGACTATTTTGACCTTGATGTTGAAATGACCAGTTTGCTGATGTAACATTTTTAATTTGTTGATTATTAATGGTCAAGGCCGAAGGGGCCAAGACCCCTTATTGTTTTCGTACGGATCTTTCACAGTTTTGGCAGTTCTGTGTTGCCGTTTTCCACGAAATTCGGCAATATCGTAGGGGGTTGTGGGAATCGCTGAAGCTGAACTGAAGCTCAGTCATTCGTCAAATGACCTCTGACCTTTAGGTCTCCCAATGAGTCAATTATATGATTTGCTCGATCCACTAAAAAAAGCGAGGGGATTGAATTGGGTTAAAGTGAACCACTCCCCCTCGAGAACTGTTCGCTCCACCGGCTTTACATGCGTTCCACACCCCCAAAGGGAGTGCAGTGCCCGGTGTCGAGTCGGTCGGACCCACGGTTCTCCAGAAACCCCTATATCTCCATTTATGGATCTGGCCTGTTCTGACACCACAGCATGGGCACCGCTCTAGTTACTTTAATGGCTTGACGCCGCCTTATCACTGCTTTTCTTTTGTTGCTTTAAACAGTACCTTAAACAAGGCTGGCTCATCTAGATCTATTGACTAAATAGTTCACATTTGAATTGCTTTCAGTTGCAGGCTCAAATTAAATTGATTTTCCGGCCTTTAGTGCCTTTTGTTTGAAACAGAATTGACGTGTTTTTTTAGTTACCCAGATCACGTGACAGCTTGCTATCTATTAGCCACTCCCTAACAGACCCCAAAGCCTCACACAAAGTGCCCTCCATCTCTGCAGCCTTCTTTCCCGACACATGCAAGGAGGAGTCGTCAGCATAAAGTAAAAGCTTACAGGATAGATGTGTCGTTGGTGCCCAGGATAGAGCCCCCGGGCACACCCACCGCACATGTTCATTAGTGACACAGACTTGTATTCTGCCTTTTACATAATTGGCCTAATAAACCAATTTATTGTACACCACCTCTTATATCACACCACTTACCTTATATTCGATTAAAATAGAAATGTCTGGGTTATTTTATAAATGACTATAAACAATGGTTGTTTATATAACCTTTTCAGGAACTGAGTGTGTGAAACGAGATATATGCTGTAGCCGTTTTCCGTTCTACATTACGTACTATAAAGTCATATAGTACTGTAGTAGAACCATTCATGGTTTGTTTGTAGTTCCAGAGCATGGCATGAACACTGGCACTTTCTTTCTTTCTTTCTTTCTTTCTTTCTCTCCCTCCCTCTATACCCTCACGTTCAATTATCCTGCTCTCATTCTGCTGTCGTCCCCGAGGCCTCATTCTGTTCTTATACTACTCAAGGGACGCGCACACACGCGCGACGGCCTGTCGCTTCACGTACCCACATTTGCACATGACATGTAAGTACATACGTGTGTGCACCCGCCCGCACACAGACAGACAGACATACATTCACACAAAATGCACACTTAGAAACACACACACACACACGCTCTCTCTCAGACAAGAATAAATGAGGGTGAGTTGAGTAAAGCATGCGTTATTCAGAGGGTGTGAGGTGGCTCTCTGAAGAGATAAGCTCTCAGGTTTCTAGTATTGATCTGCATGGAGTACGCTAAGGGATCCCATGCAGGAACCAGGAAGTTAAAAACTTCACTGGCAGCAGATTTTCCAAACGGATCAGATCCATGGACGTTCAACGGTCAACCACTTTAAGCGCTCTGTACTTCATGGTTGCCTGGGGTCCCCCATGGGGGGGAGGGGGGGGGGGGTCTATCTACTCAGGAAATAGCAGATCTATAAGCACACGACGTGCTGCAACGATCTGCGTTGACTGCTATGTTTGCTGTGTGTATTTTTGGGCCAAATTGTTCACCTATTGTTATGACATGTCATTCCCCGATTAGGGACGCTATAGAGTTCTATTCTTTTAAAGATTATCTGTGACTATAGTCACCATTGTTACGTAATTGCCTATTTGCAAATATTTTAGATAATCGCAAATCTTTTTGCATAATCACCATAATCGTTTCGATATAGCAGATCTACAAGTAATTTCTTTGCATTTTGGTGTTAAGTTATTTTCAAAGCTGAGCACCCACTGCCTTAAACAACGGGCAGTTTCCAGAGGAAGTCATTACTTTGAATATTTTGTTTTTTTATACATATCTGCCCTGTGACTGCAACTTCAAAGCTGTTGTTATTCTTATATATATATGTTCCAGTGTCCAACGACAAAAACACCAATACATCGTGATCATGGTACTGTATGTGTTTTGCTTTTGGGCGCCAATCGTTGAAGTTTAAATAACGTATATGGCGTGACGGCGATCTGACGCTACACCCCAACATCCTCCTCCTCCTCCTCCTCCTCCTCCTCCTCCCACGTGCTCACGTCTCTCTGCATCTCCACCGTACCTCTGTCTTTACCTCCTTCCCTTCCATCCCTCCATCTCTGGACCAGGAACAGGAGCAGATGCCTAGCCTCTGGGGTTCTGCGGTCTTCTCTCTCTGTCTCTCTCTGTGTGTGTGTGTGTGTGTGTGTGTGTGTGTGTGTGTGTGTGTGTGCTCCCTGCCATGTGGTGGATGGAGGGCTGAGATGAGCAGAGAGAGAGAGAGAGAGAGATGAAAGGTAGTGTGTCCTTTTAACCACTTAACCACTTAAACCCCAGGATCCATATTCCGAGGGAAAACAACATTCGCCGAAAATAGCCGATGGACAGGCTCAGCTTGTCGATCGGCTATTTTCGGCGAAGACTGTAGAGTCGAAAACATGCAGAAAGGACACTAGCGTAGAGCCCTGAGGGTCTCCGCTCAACCACAATGGGGTTTAAGTGGTTAAACCCTCTAGACTTGGCAAGCTGCACCTGAGTTGGCTCTGTGCGTGGACAGCTTTTTTCCGTTGAATCTCTTCGCCCGAAATAGCCGATCTACAAGCCCATCTACAAATAGCCGACCTACAACGCATAGATGCCTTGTGAGCTTGTAGTCCCCCCCCCCGTCCCCCCCTCCCGCACCGAGAATATGGATTCTGGGGTGCAAGTGGTCAAAACCTTTTTTTTTGGGGGGGTGGGGGGGTCTAATTTCCCCATTCAGCCATTTTTACCAACACACATTCACAAGCACACATGCAAGCGTGTTATGTGCGTGTCCACACACACACACATGCACACACACGCACGCACGCGCACACACACCACACACACACACACCACACACCACCACACCAGACTGGTTTGCAGATCAATACATGACCTTAGCAGAGAAGCGCTTTACAGCAGATGACCTCATCTAAACCAACCAGTTAAAACATCAATAGTAGTCAGGGAGGGGCGGGACCAAGCTGTCAATCACTCTGTATTCTACAATACTCTGGTTTGGGGGTTTCGGGTCAAAGTAAACTTTTCTTGAGTGAAATAATAAAAACACAATTAGAATAATTGATTTTCAAAAACTCATTAAATAGCTGATGTTCATTGCTGACGCGTCGCATCGCCGTGTGTTATTAGCTTCTAGATCAGCTATTTTCACAAGTTTTGCACGACACCATTGTATGACAAGGTATAAAAAGTGGTTCATCGATTTATTCGATTGTAAAACATTATTGGAATTTTTGATTTGTTAAAATATATATCTAATATAAAAACACGCTTCTCGAATATTCAATTCATCAATATAGGTAATAGTTATTAATCGTCAATAGTCGCAATATTCTAAACCCTAACAATCACATATCAGATGATACTGCCATGTCGTTTGTGAAATAGTGCGAGGAAAACAACCACCCCCTTATCTTGAATGTTTAACGGTGCATTTATATAGCGCTTTTATCCAAAGCGCTTTACATAGATGGTGAATAACATTCACCCATTCATGCACCGATGGCGGAGGGAAACCATGCAAGGCATCATCCTGCACACCGGGAGCAATTAGGGGTTCAGAGTCTTGCTCAAGGACACCTCGACACTAACTCTGGGGGAGCTAAGGATCAGTTCCCATGCAGCTGTTCTCCCGGCCACTCTAACCCTGAGCCCCGTTAACAAGCCTGAGGAGAGGGTGTTTGAAGTTGAACCCAGGGGAGTTGGCGACGATGAGACCATCTCAGTTCTCCTCACACAGAATGTGCTTGGTGTTTGGAACGCCCGTGATGTTGTACAGTATAGTCTCTGTAGCAGAAAGACTGCACTTCCTGAGTCGAGTTCATGGTGTTCACTGCTGTATATATAGGGTTAAAGTGGTCAAACTGATTGTGATGCTTCGTTAACTAACATTTGCCGGGGAGTCGGGGACCCACTGGAAACCCCTCGAGGACCCCACCCCACTTTGAGAAGCACTTGTGTAAGAGGGTGGCAGGCATGCAGCATGGTTGTGTAAGGGGGTGGCAGGCATGTCGCACGGTTGTGTAAGGGGGTGTTACGCATGTCGCACGGTTGTGTAAGGGGGTGGCAGGCATGCAGCACGGTTGTGTAAGGGGGTGGTACGCATGTCGCACGGTTGTGTATGGGGGTGGTGGTAGGCATGCAGCACGGTTGCAGGCTGTCAGACTGCACCCCCTAGAGGCCTGCCCCTGTCCCCGAGGCACCAGCACTTTCTCCATATTTGGCACCGGCCACTTTTGGCCCCGACTGTGCTGTGGCAGCCCAGAGCATTATTTGGCAGAGTTGTGTCCTTGGTACTTAGTGCATTGGAGCCCGGCCTGCCCTGCATTGAGCAGAACACTGCAGCACTACAGCAGAGAGAGAGAGAGAGAGAGAGGGGGAGAGAGAGATCCTCTACTGTCTAATAATACTCTCTCTCTCTAGCTCTGCCTCTCTCTCTCCGCCTCCTATTTACTCTCATTTCTTTCTCTATTTGTTTTCTTCCTCTTCAATTCATCAGTGTCTCTCCCTCTGCTTCTCTCTTTTTGTCTCTCTCTCGGTCTCAGTCTCACACACACACACACACAGCAGGATCTGCAGCGTGACTTGGGGCTGCAGCCAGCATTCCGATGGGTGGCCTCTCCTCTCCTCTCCTCTCCTCTCCTCTCCTCTCCTCTCCTCTCCTCTCCTCTCCTCTCCTCTCCTCTCCTCTCCTCTCCTCTCCTCTCCTCTCCTCTCCTCTCCTCTCCTCTCCTCTCCTCACTTGCTGCTCTACCTTGGATATGTGTTGGTCTGTGTCTTGATAGTGCAGTAAGGAGCCGAGGGGGGGTATGGAGAGAGAGAGAGAGACGACTGAGGGCGAGAGGCTCAGAGACAGAACGAAAGAGATGTAACGGAGGGCGGCTCACTACCTCTCCTCCCTCTGTCTGTCCCTTTTGTACGTCCGTTTGTCAGTCCGTCCGTCCGTCTGCCTGTCCGTCCGCCCATCTCTCCGTCTCACCGTATTTCTGTCCTCTCTGTCTATCCAGGCCCTTCAGCACACACGCCTATCAGATTAAATTAGCAGCAAGATGTCTGTGTTTGTCCTGAAACGAGCTCCCATCATCCACACTACTGTATCTAGTAGATACAGTAGTGTGGATCTACTAGTGTAGTACAGTTGGCTATAGTATTATATACATATATCATGGTATATACCGGTAGTGTAGAATACTTACTTTTGATAAGTGCTTTATTAATATTCAAAATGAGTCGCTTCTCATTCTGAGCTTGTGGATCTGGTATACCTTTGATGCTTTTGTGTGTCGCTATAGAGCGTCGCAGTCCCTCCCCCTTTCAGAACAACCCAGGAAATGAATCGCAATGCATTTTTCCCATAGGCTTTTCTTAAAGTATTTATTTAAAGACGGTTACGCCGCGGACAAAGCCAACTCGGATCGTGACAAATCATGACAATGAACACAACATTTTGGGCCGAACAAATCATTAGAAAGAAGAAAATAAAGTCAGGAGACAACACTATTTGTTTTGTTTTTCTTCTTATAAATTATTTGATCGGCCCAAAACATTGTGTTCATTGTCATGATTTGTCACGATCCGAGTTGGCTTTGTCCGCGGCGAAACCGTCTTTAAATAAATACTTTAAGAAAAGCCTATGGGAAAAATGCATTGCGATTCATTTCCTGGGCCACTCGTCGTTCTAAAAGGGGGAGGGACTGCGGCGCTCTATAGGATGATCAAAGTAGGGCATTACGAAAAAACACAAAAAGTAAAAACTATGGAGATAAGAGGTGTCTGTCCGACAGCGACAATAATGCACTGTAGGGGCATGCATGGTTCAGGACAGAGTTTCTCAATGTTGGTCATGGGAGTCGGGACCTCCAGGGTCTATACGTCAGAGTTTTACACATTTCACAGTGTGTACAGTGGATCGGGGTCCAAGAGATACATTAGGGTAACAACCTCAACCTTTTCCGGATCAGGCCCACGTGACAATATCAAAAGCATAAATGAACGCGTGGCTGCTGTGTCAGGTGGTCAGAAAGGGTGAGAGCCACATGCATTTAATTTAATTTAATGATAGATCGATTGTTTTCTGGCTCTGAGTTCACATTCATTTCCTTGTTGACAGGCCGACAAACTTCCTTATTTACTTATGACTTCACGCTGCCTCCGTGCAGATTGATCCTATAACGGCCATGTTCTGACTTCATCATGCATCTCGTTTACAATATTAACGCTTCTAGAGAGAGATCAGCTTCTCCCTCGCGCTTATTAGCGCGAGGTAGTAATGGAAGATTTCACCTCCTGCCCTGGTTTTGGGGGGACATTCAGGAAGGCGGGGATTTTCTTTTCTGTTAAGAGAGCCCCATATTTTGGTTGAGAACCACTGCTGGCCCAATCCTAACCAATTCATATCAAACTTGTGGGTCCTTGAAATGGACAAAGGTTGAGAATTGTGTGTGTGTGTGTGTGTGTGTGTGTGTGTGTGTGTGTGTGTGTGTGTGTGTGTGTGTGTGTGTGTGTGTGTGTGTGTGTGTGTGTGTGTGTGTGTGTGTGTGTGTGTGTGTGTGTGTGTGTGTGTGTTACAGAACTGACGGCTGCACTCTGATCAGTGGAATTGAAAGGTTGAGTTGTAATGAAATGTGGAGAGGAGGAGGAGGGGGTGGGCTCTCTCTCTCTCTGTATCTCCTTTTCTCCATCGATCGCACTCCGTCCGTCTGTCCGTCCCTTCGTTCCCTCTGTTCTCTCCTCTGCTCTGCTGATTCAGTAGGGTCCGACCTCTCTCTCTCTCTCTCTCTCTCTCTCTCTCTCTTCCTCTTACGCAGCCCCCCTCCCTCTTGGAAATCACTACTACACCGACCGCCTGGGGAGGAGGAGGAGGAGGCCGGCCTAGTGGTCAGGCCTCCGGTTTCTCAAAGTTGGGAGTCCGGCGACCCGCAGGCGAGAGAGAGAGAGAGAAAGAGAGAGGGGGGGGGGGGTTTGAATGGGGTCGTCCAAGTGATTGACCCATACAGGGGTCGGCGTGAACTGCGAGCACTGACACATTCACTTCATTCCTTTAAACGTTTAATTAGTTAAATTCAATTCAAATGCCCTCGGTGCAGATCATAGTTTAGGATAATGGATAGCACCTGGTGTGGCCGGGGGGTGGCACACACCACCTGGCCACTCCTTGGAAATGCCGCTGAGAGAGCAGAGAGAGAGAGAGAGAGAGAGAGAGCAGAGACAGAGAGAGCAGAGAGAGAGAGAGAGAGTGAGCAGAGAGAGAGAGAGAGAGAGAGAGAGAGAGAGAGCAGAGACAGAGAGAGCAGAGAGAGAGAGAGAGAGAGTGAGCAGAGAGAGAGAGAGAGAGAGAGCAGAGACAGAGAGAGCAGAGAGAGAGAGAGAGAGTGAGCAGAGTGAAAGAGGAGAGGGAGTTAGTTTTACTCAGTGTGTGCACAGATCTTTGTGTACATAATGTACGGTATATGTACAGTATGTGTACACACACAATTATGTACATGTCCAGTAAGTCATTGTGTGTGTGTGTGTGTGTGTGTGTGTGTGTGTGTGTGTGTGTGTGTGTGTGTGTGTGTGTGTGTGTGTGTGTGTGTGTGTGTGTGTGTGTGTGTGTGTGTGTGTACGTGCGTGTGTGTGTGTGTGCCTGTACGTGCGTGTGGTCTGCAGTTTATTTACACATTAGCACTGCAGTGGCTCAAGAGGCTGCGTTCCAGAATGCTGACTTCCGTTCCGTTCAGACCTGAATAGTTAGAGTGGCGACGGCGTGATTACATAGTCAATGCAAAGACGCCAACGAAGGGAACGGCCGCCTGGCATCTTCACCTTAGCTGGAGAAAATGGATGTCACAGCCCTCCTTTGAGACACAGACTGAGTAGAAAAGAAATGTGGAATTCTACCATGAACATTAGTTTCTAGGACAATTCTAGGAAGATAAGTTGAAAAGTGGTGAAGTGGTCCTTTAATCATACACAAAGCACAAAAGCATTGGAAATAGCAGATCTACAAGCTCACAATACCTCCCGTTGTGAGCTTGTGTAGATCAGCTATAGAGTCTGACGTCAATATCGGTAGAGGGCACAAATCCACAGGTGCATGTACTTTTTATTTGCATTGCCTCATATAAGAACTGTGTTTGAAAAATAGACAAATCATCCAGGCCGCTTCACTCATATGGATATGAAGAATCAACTGACTGTGAGAAAACGCTATTCTTACTGCTACTGAATTAGTTTCATTTTTGCTAGAAACAGACTGTACCATATATGAGTGACTGACTGTCATAATAAACGATACAGAGACACCTCCCTGACAATAACAGCTTGTTTATTTTTGGACCACAGTGCTTATAGTAGACGATATTAAGATCACCCCATGTTATTCTCCATAGAGAAATTACTTCCGTGAACCAGGGGAATCGAGGCGATGAGCGAGTGACGTCAGGACTTCGGCGCTCTATTTTCACTTTCTTAAAGTGATAATAAAGGAAACAAAGTGTTATGCCCACCTGATCGGCTCAGAGACGGGTGCGTAGGCAGGTATCAGAACGTATTCAGAAATTGCACAAAAAGTGCCTTCTTCTTCAGGCACCTGAAGAAGGTCTTTTGACCTTAACGTTGCATAAGTGTTCATATTTCAATTTTTAAAAAGGAACAGTTTTGAACTTACAAGGTTTCCACCCGACAGAGATGATAATGGTCAGTGTGCTAACTGGCTGTGCCGCTGCAGGCACTCCAAAGTGTGAAACATTTTGAACATTTTTGAACATATGGATGCCAGTTCATGTGCTGAACTACTTGAACTGTCCCACTCTCTCTCTCTCTCTCTCTCTCTTTCTCTTTGTCTCTCTCTGTATAGCCTACAGTGCACACCTGATGGACACGTATACAATACTGCTTTTTCACTTACGTCTGAGTCAGCAGATATCCAATATCAAGTCTTATCCGTGTGTGTGTGTGTGCACGTGTGTGTGCAAGTGTGTACTGAGTGTGTGTGTGTGTGTGTGTGTGTGTGTGTGTGTGTGTGTGTGTGTGTGTGTGTGTGTGTGTGCATATTATGTGTATGAGGGATTCCAGCCAGCACACCGACTGGACCCGCTCCCTTGGGGACCTGCGGGTCTATTTGTAGTGCAGTCACCTCTACAAGGGGACTGCACTACTGTCTGTGTGTGTGCGCGTGTGCGTGCATGTGACGTGCGTTCGTGCATGCGACGTGCGTCCGTGCATGCAGCGTGCGTGCGAGCATGTGTGCGTGCGTGCGTGCATGCAACGTGCGGGCGTGCGTGTTCGTGTGTGTGTCTTTGCTGCAGTGCAAGTGAGGACATCCCTATGAAAAGATCAAGTGCTGCGTCATGATATAAGTTTACTTATATCTTCCGCTTCCTCTCTGTTCATAATACTCTATTAACCCCTCGAACCCGAGCATCCTTATCAGGGACGACAACAGACATCGACAATAGCCAAATAGATTTGGTGTGTGGGGGGGGAGCCAAGTGCAGAGCCAACTCAACTAAGTATTACTTTACAAAGTATACTGTATATTGAGAGTTTAAGACGTGTGGTCAAACAAGGAATGATCACCTCAAGGGAAATCAAGCCGTTGCTACTGAGAGAGAATGTGTACACTATGGAGTTTTTGGCACAATCATTCACTCCTGTAAGCACATGCTGTTTGTCTCCTGGGATCATTATTGGCTCTCCAAACGAAGGCGTCTCTGCATTATCTTACCAGTTGATCTTTAAAAAAGAAAAACAGTGTCAATTATCTAATCATGGGTGCTACACTCCCTCTGCTAACCTGGGGAGAGCAACGGACTGAACTCATGCTTCCTTCAATGCATGAGGGGTTCAAGACGCTTTTTTTCACCTGACAGGGGGGGGAGTTTCCCTCGTTGGAAGTAGCATGTGGACTGGAAGGAACACGTTAATCCAACCAGTTCCTTTCCCCTCCATCAGGTTAGAGACCAGGGTTAATACTGCATGTTTTTTTGTGAGGGTTCCTATAGTACCTACCCTAGGGGACACAGCAGGGAGAACATGCAAACTCCACACAGAACTATATCAGTTTCAATTTTACAAGTTACATTGAGATATCGGATGGTTAAGTACCAGGTTGATACATAATTACATATGTTTCCAATGACTTTGAATTTTCGCTGTACAAATGAGGGTGCAAAAATGAACAGAATTGAATGTGTTGAAGCTTCAGGTGAGCTTTTTGGGGTTGGTTAAGGGTTATGGCGGAGGTTACTGTAGTGAGTCAGGGATAAGATTAAGAGCATCCCTTCTCAAAGTGGACCCTCAGGGTTCATTGAGGGGGTTCCAAATGGACCCTTACAGGTCTGTACCTCTAAGAATGGATACACATTCTAGGGTCCATTTGGTTCCATGTGTATTGTGTACACTCTAAGAGTTAATAATTGAACTACAACAATTGCTAACCATTGGTTCGGAGTTTAGTGTTTGGACACCTCCGCTCCCATCACAGATGTTTCATGAAATCAGATCCCAGAACGCAGCTATACTGATCCAAAGATAAGTTCTCTCCCACAGCCACCCACGGCCGCACAAAGTAATTTTCTCCAAGAAAACCTGTTACCATGAATATTCATCATCATCTGCAGGAGCCCACACTTCAGTTTTAGGAATTGACTAGTGTTACTGTAGTTTAGGGCTTTTTTTTAGGATCAATGACCCTAAAATAAATCATGAAAACAGATATGTGGAGAAACAAACATTTCTACATTCCCATTGACTGTGGGGGTTTAATTAAATTTAACCTTTTAGTTCAGTTTCGGTAAACAAAATTATACTTTCCATGTTGGTTTTAAGTCTTCGTTTTAGAGAACGTTTTATAATAACCCCGTCTCACAGACAGTGGACAGATTTTATTCTGTGACACAACTCACAGGAATGACCCCCTTTCCCTTTGGGCCTTTGATAACAACATGGCAAAAAGTGAATGTGGTATGGAAATGGTTCTGCTTGCCACTGCAATATTGATGTCATACCTGCGGCATTCATCACTGTTGTTTTGTGTGTGTGTGTGTGTGTGTATGTGTGTGTGTGTGTGTGTGTGTGTGTGATCGTCAGCCAATCAGGTTTCACATTGATGGATGGGCGCAGAGGCCTTTTAAGGGCGGGCAGGAAAGTTGAGGAAACCAGTCAGCAGTGGCTGCAATTCTTGCGGTTGTCACATAAATAAAGCTTCCCCTGTAAACAACCGCTCCAAACATGGTTCCACTCCAAGAACAGCACAAGGAAACAAAAAAAACAAAAAAACAAAGTGGCTTCAAATAAACCAATCACTGTCCCGATTGTACTTACATAAGTATAATTAAGCTTTATTCAAAAAACCCTATTCAAAAACAATAGCTGATCTACAAGCCAACAACATATCACATCGTAACGTGTCGTGAGCTTGTAGATCTGCTGTTTCGAATTTCTTTTACTTTATGACATTTTGTGAAAATCTCCTACAATGACATCCTAAACATTTCTTTTCTATATGCTTACCATGTTGAGTGGTAATTACATATACATATTTCTTCTCTTGAAATTGTTTGGAAAATCTTGCCAGTTTTTGACAAAATGCCGGCAATCGGTGGGATAGGTTCCTCGGGATCAGCATCGGACCCAGAACTGGCATGGCTCGGTCTGTAATCTCCACCCTTCTTTCACTCGTCACTTTTCTTCCCTCTGTGCTTTTCCTGACGTTTATCTGTCGTATCTTATCCCCACCTTTCTCTCTCTCTCCTGCCTGTTGTTGTTGCTTCCATTCAACCTCTAGTTGTCTCTCTTTCTTTATCTGTCACTCAGCGTCTCACCCTCTTCCTTCTACACCCCCACCGCCGCCCCATCTCTCTTGTCTCTGCAGTGGATGTGTTTAGGATGAAGGCAGGTACTCACACACAAGTACCAGCTCAGTGGCCTTGTGCTTAGAGTGTCCGCTGGTTAGAGTGTCCGCCCTGAGACGGGGAGGTCGTGGGTTCGATCCCCGGCCAGGTCATACCAAAGACTCTGAAAAATGGGACCTAATGCCTCCCTGCTTGGCACTCAGCATCAAGGGTTGGTTCGGGCTATAAGTCCCTGTGACATACTAGCGTCATGTCCAGGGGCTGTACTTTTACATCATGTCCAGGGGGTGTACTTGCACATCAAGCTGCCTCACGCTACAGAAACAGGAGATAGGATCCTGCCCTTTGGGCCTCATGGCTCTGCAAGGGCAAGGCTTGCTTACTCACACAATTCAATAGTAACTAGGTTGTGTGACATCTGATTTATACTCTGACTCCACAGTGTAAACCACTCCATATCCGGATGAATCTAGATCTTTTTCCATTTTTGCAATGTAATACCATCAGAAATAAACCATACCGTAACGATACAGTAGGGTCGGGTACGTGTATTTTTATTCTAATATTGTAATTTGACCCAAATATTGCTAATATTACTACCCTGAATGTCAGTCGTATTGACTGTTACATTATATTATGGTATATCATTTCAGTGTTTGCTATTTTTCTCCTGCTCTCGGATGCGTCTGGCAGCATTGCCTACACAATCAACAATTGTTCATAGTTGTCTTTGGAATGACTGTTTATTTTTCACGCTGTCATTTCTCGTCATAACTTAGCCCGTGCCAATTCACCGTTGCCGTATTGCGGTCCCTGTCGCTGCCAGCCTCCACCGTGGCTGCCAACCTCTGCGGTGCACCAGGGGAGGTTGCCACATGCCCACTCCACACACACGGAGGCAACAGCCAAATTCCTTTCACCTGACGACAACAAGGGGAGGATGTACCGTAACTCATGTTCAGGGCTAGCTCACCCGGTTCCCCCTTGCCGTTGAACAGGTTCCCGCCGCACCCTGACCAACCAGTAGGAGTCACTAGCGCTGCGATAAGCTTCCCACCCACATGATATCGGTGAAATTGCACATTCTGAGAACTTAAAGACAATACTTTTGTACTTTTACTTAAGTAAAATGTCTAATACAGGACTTTTAGTCGTAAATATTTCTGCATTGTGCTATGGATACTTTTACTCTCTCTCTCTCTCTCTCTCTCTCTCTCTCTCTCTCTCTCTCTCTCTCTCTCTCTCTCTCTGTCTCTCTCTCTGTCTCTCTGCCTGTCGTTTCCTCTAGGGTCACAGTGGTAGGTCAGTGTGTGATGAGCTCTTACACCAGGCCAGGCTAATTGATTGTGAATTATATTGTCACGTCCAATCAGCATTCGTTTCAGTTCCTCTGATCATCTACTGATTGTCCTCCCCTCTGTAGGTCTTATCCCCCATTGTCTCTATCTCGTAGTGTTTTGTATCTCTTTCTTTCTTTCTTTCTTTCTTTCTTTCTTTCTTTCTTTCTTTCTTTCTTTCTTTCTTTCATTGCATATACTTTTTTCTTGTCTCTCGTCCTCCCTCGCTCTCTCTCCATACAGGCATTATGAGCCAAGTACCTGGATAATGAGTCTTCCCTCCTTCTCTGAGTCACCGTGCTTTAGCCTTTTTAGTGATATGCAAACCTGTGTGCAGTAAAAATAGATTTCTGTGTGTGTGTGTGTGTGTGTGTGTGTGTGTGTGTGTGTGTGTGTGTGTGTGTGTGTGTGTGTGTGTGTGTGTGTGTGTGTGTGTGTGTGTGTGTGTGTGTGTGTGTGTGTGTGTGTGTGTGTGTGTGTGTGTGTGAGCATGCGTGAGTGCGTGCGTGTGTTTACCGTTGCTTTTAACAAGCCATAAAGAACTATGCCGTATTTTACATTGTTGAGTACGCAGCACTGGTTTTGCTAATGGATGAGTTGCCTTGTCAGCGAGAATGAAACAGGAGGTTTTACTGGAAAATAATACAATGACTCTGAATGGACAGGAAGGAATGGAATTAAGAAACACGGCGAAGGAGATGAAGAAGCCTAGTTATGGTTCCCAAACATTTTCATGTCAAGGACCCCCAAATTTAAATGTATTTGGTTGTGCCTAAGAGAAGATTTGTCAACATTTTCCCGAAAAATAAAATGGAGCCTAAGTGTTTTCAAACTGTTCCTCATACTGCTGCCACCACTTTGAGAGCCAGTGAGTTAATCGTCTCATTTCATGTAATTGACCTGGTTGTTAAAAGAAACGTGCTCAGCTGTAGTCGGACT
>NC_139708.1:29856262-29861262 GCF_964188405.1 Protomyctophum parallelum | reverse complement strand
TATATGAGAGGTAATATTGTGATATTGTAATATTGATATTCTGATGTCACTATATCACTGTTTTTTTTGTTTTTCATTGACACGTTTGACTGTCAAGGTTTCAGCCTCCAGGAAGAAACCCTAAATACAAAGGGAAGACATCATTGCACAACCACACCAAGGGGTCTAATGAAGTACTGTCACCTCATAAACACATGGAAAAACTGGAAGAAATACAAAAATCTCAGCACTCCATCTTTAAAGGGATATTTCATGAGCAGCAGTGGTTCCCTATGAAGACACAAAGGAGACTCTTTGTGTCTCAATAGGGAACCACTGCTGGTCATCAGATTATTGGCATAGGAATGGGACAAAAACTAAAAATACATCTCCATGGGGTGAGTAATCAATATACAAAAATTATATTTGGGTGAACTATCCCTTTAAACCCCAGCATCCGTATTGTGGGGAAGGCGGTTTGCAGAAGATTGCAGATCGACAAGCTGCTGCTATTTTCAGCAAAAGCTTTCCCCAGAATAAAAAAGAGAAAAAAATAAAATAAAAAGACATTCCACTAGTATAGAGCCCTGAGGGACTCCACTCAACCATTATGGGGTTTGAGTGACTCTATATTCCCACAGCAATCACAAAGTGTTTGTTACAATTACAATTTAGGCATTTCGCAGATGCTCTTATCCACAACGGCTTTACTGAACAAGGTAATAATCCCATTCATAGAATGCAGAGAGACAGTGTAGTGTAGTGCCTCTGGACACTAGGTTCACACACAGAGACAGTGTAGTGCCTCTGGACACTAGGTTCACACACAGAGACAGTGTAGTGCCTCTGGACACTAGGTTCACACAGATACAGTGTAGTGCCTCTGGACACTAGGTTCACACAGAGACAGTGTAGTGCCTCTGGACACTAGGTTCACACACAGAGACAGTGTAGTGCCTCGGGACACTAGGTTCACACACAGAGACAGTGTAGTGCCTCTGGACACTAGGTTCACACAGAGACAGTGTAGTGCCTCTGGACACTAGGTTCACACAGAGACAGTGTAGTGCCTCTGGACACTAGGTTCACACAGAGACAGTGTAGTGCCTCTGGACACTAGGTTCACACACAGAGACAGTGTAGTGCCTCTGGACACTAGGTTCACACACAGAGACAGTGTAGTCCCTCTGGACACTAGGTTCACACAGAGACAGTGTAGTGCCTCTGGACACTAGGTTCACACAGAGACAGTGTAGTCCCTCTGGACACTAGGTTCACACAGAGACAGTGTAGTGCCTCTGGACACTAGGTTCACACAGAGACAGTGTAGTGCCTCGGGACACTAGGTTCACACACAGAGACAGTGTAGTGCCTCTGGACACTAGGTTCACACACAGAGACAGTGTAGTCCCTCTGGACACTAGGTTCACACAGAGACAGTGTAGTGCCTCTGGACACTAGGTTCACACAGAGACAGTGTAGTGCCTCTGGACACTAGGTTCACACAGAGACAGTGTAGTGCCTCTGGACACTAGGTTCACACAGAGACAGTGTAGTGCCTCTGGACACTAGGTTCACACACACAGAGACAGTGTAGTCCCTCTGGACACTAGGTTCACACAGAGACAGTGTAGTGCCTCTGGACACTAGGTTCACACAGAGACAGTGTAGTCCCTCTGGACACTAGGTTCACACAGAGACAGTGTAGTGCCTCGGGACACTAGGTTCACACAGAGACAGTGTAGTGCCTCTGGACACTAGGTTCACACACACAGAGACAGTGTAGTGCCTCTGGACACTAGGTTCACACACACAGAGACAGTGTAGTCCCTCTGGACACTAGGTTCACACAGAGACAGTGTAGTGCCTCGGGACACTAGGTTCACACAGAGACAGTGTAGTCCCTCTGGACACTAGGTTCACACAGAGACAGTGTAGTGCCTCGGGACACTAGGTTCACACAGAGACAGTGTAGTCCCTCTGGACACTAGGTTCACACAGAGACAGTGTAGTGCCTCGGGACACTAGGTTCACACAGAGACAGTGTAGTCCCTCTGGACACTAGGTTCACACAGAGACAGTGTAGTGCCTCTGGACACTAGGTTCACACAGAGACAGTGTAGTGCCTCGGGACACTAGGTTCACACAGAGACAGTGTAGTGCCTCTGGACACTAGGTTCACAGCCAAACCTAGAACTATAGTGCTGCACCATTCATCGGTAAAAAAAGGTCGCAATCTAGATTCAGACACCAATGCGATCTCATTTCTCAATTTGAGCAATAATTAGCCCATCACTAAATCCCACCCCAAAAAGCGATTGTCAAATGCCAATCCAAATAGTTTAGCAACGGTTGCTATGCAGGTCAAGCTTTCTTCGCTACTAATGTGCCTATTGGACAAGGATGGGTTGGGGAGGGACTTCGTGAAGGGATAATTGTGCAGAACTAGTTGGCTGTCCAATTCATTTTATTTACTCTTATGTTTTTGCTACAAGAGAGCGGTTTAAACTTCTCTCCTTTAAGAGAGGTTTAAGTGAAGCTCTTTGATGTTGTCTGTTTAAAGCCACAGTAGTTGGCTCCTGGCACCACATTTTGAATGTAGTAATGTTCAGCAACTACAGACTAAGGACAATACATATTTTCATGGAAAAAATGAGAATCGCAATCTCAATTCTCGTGGAGGAAAGCAGCCACGTCAACATGCGCCAATAACCTTCATGAAATCCTCTCTCTCTACCTTTTCCTCTCTCTCTCTCTCTCTCTCTCTCTCTTTCTCCCTCAGATCGTGTACGAGGTGGTGACGGACGGCTGGCTGACCTGGGTGGAGGGCACGTGCGTGATCTGGTTCACCATCGAGGTGTTCATGCGCGTCATCTTCTGCCCCGACAAGGCCGAGTTCTTCCGCAGCACGCTCAACATCATCGACTTCGTGGCCATCGTGCCCTTCTACCTGGAGGTGGCGCTCAGCGGCCTGTCGTCCAAGACAGCCAAGGACGCGCTGAGCTTCCTCCGCGTCGTTCGCTTCGTGCGTATCCTGCGTATCTTCAAGCTGACGCGGCACTTCGTGGGCCTGCGCGTGCTGGGCCACACGCTGCGCGCCTCCACCAACGAGTTCCTGCTGCTCATCATCTTCCTGGCGCTGGGCGTGCTCATCTTCGCCACCATGATCTACTACGCCGAGCGCATCGGCGCCGACCCCGACGACCCCACGGCAGCGGCGCACACCAACTTCAAGAACATCCCCATCGGCTTCTGGTGGGCGGTGGTCACCATGACCACGCTGGGCTACGGCGACATGTACCCCGAGACGTGGTCGGGCATGCTGGTGGGCGCCCTGTGTGCCCTGGCGGGCGTGCTCACCATCGCCATGCCGGTGCCCGTGATCGTCAACAACTTCGGCATGTACTACTCGCTGGCGATGGCCAAGCAGAAGCTGCCCAAGAAGAGGAACAAGCACATCCCGCGCGCGCCGCAGCCGGGCAGCCCCAACTACTGCAAGCCCGACGCCCTGGTCATGGCCACCGCCTTGCCTAGCGGCATGGTGGGCTCCGGCAGCATGATGGGCACCGGAGACTGTCCCCTCGCCCAGGAGGAGATCATAGAGATCAACAGAGGAGGTGGGTGCTCTCACTCCAGTGTGTGTGTGTGTGTGTGTGTGTGTGTGTGTGTGTGTGTGTGTGTGTGCGTGGGTGTTTTGACCCTTCTGAACGGTAACCCCTTTTGGGGTTCTTGCTTCTATGTGCAGTATATTCTGTAGGCAGTGTTGTTTTTGGCAGCAAATTTCTATTTTAGTTTTAGTCGTTGTCTCTTGAATAGTTTTCACTTAGTTTTAGTCACATTTTAGTCGCCTGGAATGTTCTAGTGTTTAGTCTAGTTTTAGTCGACTAAATGTCATACGATTTTAGTCGACTAAATCTACAGTTGATTTAGTCGACTAAAATGTGTATTGACAGGCCTTGATGTCGTTGTAATGACATATTTTATACTTTGGTTGCATGCTGAAAATAGCAGATCTACAATCTCGCAACGCTTCGCAGCGCGACGCGTTGTGAGATTGTCTATCTGCTATTTTCAGCATGCAACCCAGCATAAAACTGGATCTCTTGTCCACTAGTCCCTTCCTAACATTTTAGTCTAGTTTTGTTTGTCGAAATTGTCAGTATATTTATTCTTAGTTTTAGTCATCATAGATTCGTTTTTATTTCGTTTTTATTTCGTTTTAGTCCGTGAGAAAAGGTAGTCGACGAACATTTTTCGTCTTAGTTTTAGTCGACGAAAACAACACTGTCTTTCAGAAAACTTAGGTCAGGATTTAGAAGGCGTTTTTTGAGTGTGGTGCAACCATAGGGTGCTGCCACTCCAGCGTTGTCCATCCCTGGTGGTGTCCCTGTGTCCCTGTATGTGTCCCTATGTATGTGTAGGGTACCAACAGGGGGGGCGCTGTTGCACCACTCACTTCAGATTGGTCTGATTTTTTATAATTGACCTCAGTCTGGTCTTCAACTTTAACTTCAAAAGTACTTTATTTTCCCTCTCAGAACTTCTTGTGTGCAGTGGTTATAAAAACCATGTACATTCACAAGACATGGATACGTACAGTAGAATCTACTGTATGTGTCCATGTCTTGTGAATGTATATGGTTGATAATCTACTGAGTAGACTATAGTCACTATTAAACAAAACTAGATTTAAATCTAGTACTTCTTCAGATTTCATTGGTTGAGTGCATCAAACACGTGAGAGCTAACTGTACAGCAACATATTATGACATAAGAGAGATAGATACACCCTTATTGACCCCGCATTGGAAATTCAGTTGTCATGTAATGTCATGTACCCCACATGCCTTTGGGGGGGGGGGGGGGGTCACCAGATGACAGTGAAGTGACAATTTAATACCTAAAAATAAAAAAGACCATTACTGCATCAAAAGTAATCAACAAACTATACATATACTATAAAGCCTGGTTCACAACGCCTCGCGTTGAGTTGTACAATATTGTATTTTCACAATATTGAA
>NC_139708.1:29841452-29856062 GCF_964188405.1 Protomyctophum parallelum | reverse complement strand
TCTCTTCTTCCTCCTCCTCCTCTCCTCTGCATTCCTTCACTTCTCCTCCTCCCACCTCTGCGGACTCTCATGTGTTTTCACCTCCTTTGCATAATATTCTCTGTTTCCTATCTATCTTCTGTCCCATTTCTCTCCCTCTCAGTTCTTTTCCTCTTCTCCACACATCTCCTCTCTTCTCTTCCCCCTCCCCTGCTGTCCGCGTACTCTCTTGAGTTTATTCTCATTCATTGCCATTTGCCTCTCCTCTCCTCTCCTCTCCTCTCCTCTCCTCTCCTCTCCTCTCCTCTCCTCTCCTCTCCTCTCCTCTCCTCTCCTCTCCTCTCCTCTCCTCTCCTCTCCTCTCCTCTCCTCCCTCTCCTCTCCTCTCCTCTCCTCTCCTCTCCTCTCCTCTCCTCTCCTCTCCTCTCCTCTCCTCTCCTCTCCTCTCCTCTCCTCTCCTCCCCTCCCCTCCCCTCCCCTCCCCTCCCCTCTCCCCTCCCCTCCCCTCCCACAAAAATGTAAAATGTAGTGCACGATTGTAGTGCACAATTTGCGCTACAGCACACTCCCTTATCTGCATTAGACTGTGACCTTGTTGTCCAAACACACAATGTTCAGTTGTTGCACACACTTCTCACGTAAAATCTCAAAGCATCAAAACCTACAACACACAAATATTAAAATATCTAAACATTCAGGTCTTTTGAGCAATTTGCTGTCTGGGACAATGTGAGCTTCCACTGGGGCGAGTGGTTCCAGGACCACATTCTCCTGTCCCTGAATCCCGCATTGAGGAGTTCTGTTCAGCTTGGAGGTATAGGAACGGCACAGAGTCGGGTCCACTGCTCTTGGGAGTCCAGGCCTAATGGAGGAGGCTTGTATAGCAACGTGAGTGTTAGGCCTCACTCACACTGTTGCAACACGCACACAACATTTGTCTTGTGTCTTGTCCGTGTTTAATGGCCGCCCCAATGCATTTCCAATGGAAGTCACATGGTTTGACAATTTTTGTTTTGTTTGATGGCTGTGCAAAAATGTTTTGTCAAATGTGACTTCCATTGGAAATGCATTGGGGCGGCCATTAAACACGGACAAGACACAAGACAAATGTTGTATGCATGTTGCAACAGTGTGAGTGAGGCCTTAGTGTTGAGGCCTGTCAGGGCCAGAGCCATCTAATAGAAGAGCCATCTAAAACAGCCCGGTCATGTGGTTCATGTATATACTCGCGCGAGCCCATATAGACTCCAATGCATTCCTTAAACTTCCGGTTGTCCCTATTTGAAGCCTATAAAAAATAGGGACAAACCAATGGAAGTCTATGTAGAAGAGCCGCCATTGGACCGGCCCCATGAAGTGAACGGAGTTTGCGTAACTCTGTCTTACTCTATGGCTCTGGTCGGGGCTATATGAGCAGGCCGGTTTAGAGTAATGTACATTTTACAGTAAAAATGAAGTAAAACTGTTTTGGCTGCATATTTGTCTGCTGTTTTATGTAAGGACAAATGGCTAGTCATTGTCATTCTTATGGTGTGTTCCATTTCTACGATTGAGTTTAAAAAGTTACACTTGCTGTAAATGCTTGGTAGTGTGCAGCAAATGCTTAGTTGTGTGTACTCAATTAATGGTATTTGTGTGTCATTTGAAAATATGGCCCTGTAGGGGCACCTGGTGGCCTAGCGGTCCAGGCGCATGCCACATATAGGCTCTGGCCTGACGGCGTGTCGCGTGTTCGAGTCCCGTTCATGACGACCTTTGCTGCATTTCTCTCTCCCTCTTTCTTGTCCATCTTCACTTAAAACTATCAATAAATAAAGGCATAAAAGCCAAAAACAAATAAAGGAAAAGAAAATGTGTATGGCTGCTCTGTACCAAATGAAAACACGAGTTCCATTTTGTGAACGGTTAAGAGATTTGACGGCAAAGAGTATAATCTTCCAAAAGTGTGACAGGGTTTTGACATCACTTTGTGTGTGTGACGTTTTCAGTTTTGTGCATGTGCAGCTTTGAGAAAGCCGTTATTGTTTTGAGAAAAACTGTAATGTAACCCATTCTGAACGGGAACCCGTTTTGGCGCTAAGAGCTTGTAGGTCTGCTATTTTTGAAAAATCGAAGAACGACTGACATTTTTTAGAATCTGATCTCAGGTCAGAATGGGTTAATCGAACCAGTGTGTGTCCAGTGGAAACCTCGTATGAATCTGATCTCAGGTCAGAATGGGTTAAAAACCTTCCGTCCTCTCTCTCTCTCTCTCTCTCTCTCTCTCTCTCTCCCTCTCTCCCCCTCCCCCCCCCACAGACTCCAAGCAGAACGGCGACGCGGCCAACGCGGCGCTGGCCAACGAGGACTGCCCCACCATCGACCAGGTGCTGGGCGAGGAGCGCAGCCCGGCCACCGGCGGCATGGGCATGGGCGGCCCGGGCATGGGCTCGGCCAACAGCCGCGAGCGCTACCCGCCGCACGACCGCGCCTGCTTCCTGCTCAGCACCGGCGAGTTCCAGCGGAACGCCGCCGACGGGAACGTCCGGAAAGGTAGGCCGGGGGGGGGCGGCGGCCGGAGGATTAAGGGAGTGGGGGGGGGAGGGGTTTCGGACGGCGAGGTGGGGGGAGGGCCGGTGGGAGTCGTCATCGGGGCGGGCCAGCAGCAACAGCAACGTAGGAGGGGGGGGGAGGTCATCGGGGGAGGAGGAGGTGGGGGGGGGTCCAGCGGGGGGGGCGGCGGCGGCGGGGGGGTGAGGTACCTCAGCGACAGCTGCAGCGGGCTGTCCATCGACAGTCGGTCGTGGTCCTGACTTGGGGGAGGGGCGACAGGGCGGGACGGGGCGGGGCGGGGAGGGGGGGAGGTCGGTGAGTGCTGCTGACGTACACGCACCCGCCGCTCGGCGCGGCGTGCGGTCATAGTTCGCGTTCGCAAACTGTCCGCGCGCGTGGCGTGTGTTTAACCTGACGCGCACGGAGACGTGTGCATGCGCGCACACGTGTACTGTACATGCGCACGAGAATGCACATGCACACATACGGTACATGCACACACTGCGCACTTCCATTTAAAAAAATAGATAAAACACGATATAGGCAAATTTAACGTTGGTTGACTTGGTTCGCAACGTACACGTCACCAACACAGATTTACATAACCCCCCCCCCCACACACACACACACACACACACACCATTATGTCCTTTCCTTCCCTGACTCAACCTTCCCATCTCATACGCTGTCAATCATTCAGATTGACGGCCAGGCACCAGCACTGTTCTCTCCCTCTGGCTCATTCAGCATTATGAGCTACACACGCTTTGTCATGAATAAAATATCAATGGCCAATCAATAAGCCTTGATATGTCCTCTGACGATGATCCTGAGCATGTGGCAGACATCTTAGAAGACCAACGTCCTTTCATCATATCCATGATCTGATCGGGAACTATTGGGAGTTCCTTTTTTTATTTTCTTTCATTTCAAGGACCCCCATAAGGTTTTCCACCGAAGGAACTTTTTGGTTCTAGAACTGGTAGTTACTCGGAAACCTTGGTGCTTTCACGGAACCGCCGGCCATTTTTTGGGGGGGGTTCCAGTTAGTTCCGAACCAACTTTTAGGATTCCAAACCACTTCACTTTCAGTGGAAACTGGTTCAATATTGGGCCCGGGGGAAAAATGACCCGAAACCGTTCAAATTCGGTGGAAAAAGGGGCCTTTGAGAACTACTGGTATATATCCCACATTACTGTACAGTCTCCCAAATCATAGTTTTCTGAGCTTTCTGCTGAATGCATTTTGGTACTGGAAAATATAAACATTTAAAGTCCTTACTGGACATGGAACGGCAACAGCCACACATGGGCTGGACTTCTAAGATGGCGCCATGCTAATCCGTACTAGACATGCAGGCTTGAATTCAGTGTTGGTTTGTGATTTTGTCTCTATACACTGTAAAGTCCTCTGTGCTAAATGTATCTCGTTTGTAGCTGTGAGAGGTGCAAACGCAACCAAATGGACATGTTTTGCGGCTCCATTTTGGGTCACGTCTGTGCGCTCTCAGAGTTAATTGAACACGTATACGTCGTGTGTACATATACGGCACAGTATGCAGTGTGCATACTGCTGCTGCAGCTGCTTAAATCTGATTTGATTAGAAAAATCCAGATCAGATGATGTCATTCATCATCATGTCAGGCTGTCTGCTTCTACATTGCTTTGCCAGTTTCTTTCTTTCTTTCTATCTATCTATCTGTCTGTCTGTCTGTCTGTCTGTCTGTCTGTCTGTCTGTCTGTCTGTCTGTCTGTCTGTCTGTCTGTCTGTCTGTCTGTCTGTCTGTCTGTCTGTCTGTCTGTCTGTCTGAATCTATCTAGCTCTGTCTATTTGCTGTCAATGCTCCCATTCATTGATTAATGGTCCATGCTTTCTCTCTCTCTCTCTCTCTCTCTCTCTCTCTCTCTCTCTCTCTCTCTCTCTCTCTCTCTCTCTCTCTCTCTCTCTCTCTCTCTCTCCCCTCCCTACACTATGTCTTTGCCTGGTCCCTTCCTCCATCACTTGATCTTCATCTTTTTGGCTCATTGACTAACGACCCCTTCATCCTCCCCTTCCTCTGTCCTATGCACCTCCTCCTCCTCCTTCTTCTCCTGTTTATTTTTCTTTATTTGTTCCCTCTGTCCTCATTTTCTGTCTTTGCATGTCTCCTCTTCCCATCTGTCCTTCCTCCCCCTGTTTCCTCATCATCATCATCGTCACCATGGCTGCCATTTTAAATATATATATTCTTTTTAATTATCATTTCTAACCCTTGGTACCTAACAACCCCACCCAACCACTCACCCAACTCCCTCAAACAAATCAAACACTGTGACACGCACGCACACGCACACACACACACACACACGCACACCAGAGGGCACTGCGTCATCTGGCAGCCCCCCTTCCCCCCCGTCAGAGGAATGGTTCAAGCCGGAGGGGCCTCTGCTTCTGCAGGACCTCAATGCTAACTCCTCCCCCTGGATCAAACCATAGAGAGACACAGAGGTAAACAAACCAAAAATATGACAGGGAAACTTCACCTTCCTAGTTTTTTTTTCTTTTCTTCTTTTTTCTTCTCTTCTTTTATACATTCTTAAACTTTCTTAATAAAGTATTGTTTTTTTTATGATTAATGTTTAGATTTGGTAGAATGTAGATGTGTCTGCCGCCTGGTTCTGTGTATGTAATCTATTATTTATATAGAGTCCAACAACAGAGATATGAAAAGAACTGAACAGGAAACCTGCAATGAGTGCTACAGAGCACACACACACACACACACACACACACACACACACACACACACACAATATGTCAGTTGTCAATGAGAGTGACACACACCTAAACGCACACACGCACAAACACACACACACACACACACACACACACACACACTCAGAATGTTTAAAGATGCATGCTTTGAGATGATTGCTTGTTACTGGAAAGCTTTTAATGTAAGTATTGCAATCTCACAGTGGATTATATTTGTGTGTAGTGTGGGGGGGCATTCGGGCATATGCATGGTGTGCGTGCGCGTGTGTGTGTGTGTGTGTGTGTGTGTGTGTTCTATCCACACACTTAGCCCAATCACTCGCTCGCCTTGAGCAATGTAGCGCTTCAGCAATTTTACTTAACCCCACTTTTACTCACACACACACATGCACACACATGCACACACATGCACGCACGCACGCACCTTTGAGCGCAGTCTGTGCCCTTAAGATGAACTCATCATCCAGAGCCCCCTGTGGGCTTATAGTTAATTTCCTCTTTGTGTGTACGCACACAGTAGTCAAGTGGTGGATGTACGATATATACAGTGTGTGTGTGTGTGTGTGTGTGTGTGTGTGTGTGTGTGTGTGTGTGTGTGTGTGCGTGCCTGTGTGTGTGTGTGTGTGTGTGTGTTGTCATACGTGCAATATGCCTGCCCTCTCTGCTCCACCTATAGGAGGGGGTGGGGGGGTCGGGGTCAGTGGGCTTCAAAAGGTTAAAGGTCACGGTGCGGGTCCCATCATGTGTGACACGTGCTGCTGCTGCTGCTGCTGTCGTTGTTACTGCTGTTGTTTTTGTTGTTGACTTTGATGTCGTCGCTGTTGTTGTTGTTGTCGTTGTGCTCTTCCTCAGGTTGTGTCGTGTCATGCGTTTGTACGTCGGGCTCTTGTTGCTATGTGTTACACTGTCCATCTGTCTGTCTGTCTGTCTCTCTTGTTTACTTTTCCTTTTTGTCCGTCTGTCCGCCCGTCCGTCTCTCTCTCTGTCTGTCTGTCTGTGTATCCGTGTGTCTGTGTCTCTCTCTCTGTGTGTCTGTCTGTGTGTCTGTGTGTCTCTCTTTATGCTGTTGTACTGTATAGCTGTGTTCCCTTCCTCCTGTTCCTCCTCCACCTCCTCTTTCTGCTCCTCTCACCCAGTCTCCTCTCACTCTGGTACTGCCCTAAGATAAGGGGGTGCTACTGTGTGCACGTCGCAAACACGCACACACGCACGCCAGGGTCAGTCTTTTCACCCGAATCCCGTCCCAACTTCCATTGTCGGTCAACAGACGGACGGACGGATGGACGGACGGACGGGAGTTCGGTTTTTAACCACTTAAACCCCCTAGATACTTAAACCCACTCTAGACCAGATCTCGTCGCCACGGATTGCCGATCTACAAGCTCTCAACGTGAGCGATGCGAGCGTGTAGACCTGCAATTTCTGTGTTCCCACTGGGGTTCAAGTGGTTAAAGGTGTTCACGTCCTGCTTGTAAATTGCAGTCCAAAAGCCGTACGTTTAAAAAAAAATGACACGGCAGAGTTTCAGTTTTGGGTGGATTTGTAACGAGGACAAAAAAAAAGGAACAACCAAAGTAAAACAATAAATTCAATTGAATGAAAAGTTGGGAGACGTGTGTTAGTTTGTGGTGAACTGGTGCCAGAGTGAAAGTTGGCTGGCTTAACACTGGTTGGTGTGTTGCCCTGCCAGTCAAGTGAGAGCTGGTTTGCTGGTTGGTCAGTCAGTTTGGATTATTATTATTTTTCATCTGGAACTGAGCCTCAGGTCATTGTTTACGGCGCCGCCCACAGAGGAGCTCTCTCACACACACACACACACACACACACACACACATACACACTGCCGCGACGTGGTGTCAGCTCTTCTAACGAGCAGACTTGGCTCTGAGCGAGACGTTTTGACATCGGCCGCTATACTTTTATCAGATTTGTTTGGCTCTCTTCTACGTGGAACAATTTAGCTAAATGCGATCGCTTCCAAAAAAAAGTGCAGACTCTGCGCATCTGGTTGGAACGGGTTGCGGGAAAAGAAAAAGTTTCCAAAACTTTCAACGTAATTAAAAGGATTTGGCTTTGGTTTAACTGAACAGAGTCTGACTCATGTGTAGCACTCTGCGGCTGGGCTGGAACTCTGACTGGCTTTGGAGGTGTAATGCTTTAGCTACCCTGACTGCTATTACTGCATATGACTACTACTAAGATGTTAACGGTGCAAAAGGGAATGAGTGCGTATTTAAGTGTAACAAACAGACAGAACTGCAAGCAAATAGACAAACAGACAGACAGACAGGCAGTCTGAGAGAAACATGTACAAAATGAATTCTGTAACAGGTATAACATTTAATTCAGACATCTCACAAACACACACAGGTAAGTAACAACAGGTTTGGGAAGGCTGTGGGGGCTGTATATGAAGTGGTGGCACTGTGTCTGCTGTGCTGGGAGACTCTCTGCACTCTAAAAGCCCAAAATCCTGCAATCGGCACGGCAGGCCTGGACAGCACGGTATACCCAATAATATCTCTGAAAAAGAAAGCCTTGTTTTTGGCCTTTCACAAAATATTGTGTTTTGGAGGCTGGCAAGACGCTGACAAAAGGCTGCTGCCAGGTCTCCTGCTGCACCACGTATACCTCCAACTGGCACCACTTCAAAATGGCCGCGGCGGCATTTTGCTTTTAAAGTGCAACAAGGGCTCTCGTCCAAAATCCTTGCGTGAGACTTCTCCTCTTTCCTTCCTCTCATCCCGTTGACACTATCACTGACATGCCCTCGGTTGGACAGGGCCAATTACCGCTCGGTGGTGCTGCCGTTACCGGACAGCCATCATCAGAGGAGAGGGGAATCGAAAGACGTGCAGCATTTAGTCTGAAGCATTTCTCCACCGTCGCTTTGTGTTGTGACCTTTTCGCTGTGTCCTATATTATTATACCCTGCCCCCGGCTGCTGTGGGGGCTATACTGTAGCTGAGATAGACATTCTGCTTTGAAAAGAAGAAAACATGAATGACGACAAAAGTTGTAGGAGAAAACGTTCAGCATGGCCGCCACCCCCCCCCCCCCCCCCCAAACCCAACCCCACCCCCACCCTCCAAATGTCCTCAACCACTTTCCACTTTGACCTCTTGGGTGATAGACAGCAAAGGTCACAAGAGGTCAACGGGTTGCAAGGTGGTGCACTGGACTTTCTCTCTTGCCTCTTTCACTGTTTCTGTTTTGTTCTATCTATCTATCTATCTATCTATCTATCTATCTATCTATCTATCTATCTATCTATCTATCTATCTATCTATCTATCTATCTATCTATCTATCGTATAAGTGTATGAGGCTGTTGGATGTGTGAGTATGAGTGTGGGTTTGGTTCATTTATTAATTAACATTGTGTTTTGACATGTGATATTATCTGTTATCATCGTGTTTTTCCTTTAGCAGCTTTAAATTGAGTTTCGTCGTGACCCCCTGCTGCTCGCTCTCTCTCTCTCTCTCTCTCTCTCTCTCTCTCTCTCTCTCTCTCTCTCTCTCTCTCTCTCTTTCTCACTCACACACACACACACACACACTCTCACACACACTCTCACACACACACACACACACACACACACACACACACACACACACACACACGTTGCACACCGTTGGCCTCAAATATTTCCCTCTCTCTTTCTCCATTTCACTCAAATTTTCTCTTGTTATCCCTCTTCCTCTCTCTTCCCTTTTCCCTCATTTCTTGTCCCCACTGTTGCTAAGGAACGAGGAGAACAATGCATTCTGGGACTGGCGCATCAAAGCATTTTGGGTCAAGGATTAGTGTGTCTTGATTACATAATGAATCCCACTTCTCTAAAGCAGTAGTTGTCAAAGTGAGGTCCGGGAACCCCCTGAGGGGGTTCCAGCGGGGTCCCCGGCTAAATGACTTAATATAGCATCAAAACATGTTTAACCCCTTGAAGCCCGGTCTCCATATGTATGACGGGGGAGGACATTAAGACAAAAATAGAAGCTCTACTCTAGGAGCTCACAGCGTACCAAATGGACCTGTAAGGGTCCATTTGGAACGCTCTCTGTCCCTGCACTTTGAGCAGTACTGCTCTAGGGTGAGGGACACACAGCACCAGATGTGTGGATCACCAGGCAAGACTCAGTTAAAACGTAACTTGCAAATACACAGCTGTACACCAAACAAAACCAATATATTCGTGTAAATAATATAGCACCCACACATCTATACTGTAGCTAAAATATCTTTGTCTTGGGGACGTTTCACTGTCTTGTTGGTAATTAACTGACATGGTAATGTAAGTATGTGCCGAACCGGCTCACAGTGGGCCCGTTGCGTTCACTGCTACAGTAGAACATCAAGGAATGCACCCTATATAGACGTAAAGGGGATGAGGTCAGAGGCAGGCCCTCTGTGGTGATGGTGGCTGACTATAGTGGCGACATCGAGATAGGAATTCGGTAGCCTACAAGCTGCTCTTCTTTTGTAGACTGCAAAACCTAACCATTCTGATATAGGGGTCTCAGTTGTGTGCATATTGGTCACTTGGAGACGTTTGAGTTTAGTCAAAAATCCAATCAATCAAAACGCTTCAGTAAACAACAATGTTCACGACGGAACGATTGCCAGACACACTGTAAATGTACAGTAGGACATGGTTATAGTCAATAGGAAATATCAAATGGACGGAGTCATGTGAAAGTAGCTGAGGGTGACATTTCACCCGCTTTCTATATGATCCTTCTGTAGACGGATGCAGCATTGATTTAACTCTGAGAGTGTAAAAATACACTTCAAGGGTTCATTTTTAAAGTTGAATCAATACTCAGTTTTCTTTACTGTGTAGGCAGAGCTGCAGCAATGCAGGGATTCTGCACGTTGACACACTGACACCAATACGTTTAACCACTAACCCAGTCTATAGTCTACACTTACTAAACTAATTCTTAGTTGACCTCCGTCTGTACCACTCTTTTTTTCCCCCCACTAGACCAAATCTCCTGGAAAATAGACAACCTACGAACTTGTAAACCTGCTAAGCGTGGCAAATGTTCCTCCCCGAGTAGGGATGCTATAGGGTTTAAGCAGTTAAGAGTTAAGACACTAATATCTTGAAGAGAGCCGCGAAAGGTCTCCCTGCCACTTCCTCAAATCTTTTGTGGGCAGAGAGATGAAATCATGGCTGTCGGGTGGAAACCTTGCATGTCCAAAACCAATCCTTTTGTTTTTAATCATTATATTTAAAATATTGAAAATGTGTCGCATCGTGGTGCGGTGTGAGCTTGTAGATCTGCTTTTACGAGATTATTGCCCCGATGGCAACAAAATGCTTCAGAGACGGAAGCCTGACTCCTGCTTTACTCAATCCTGCACTTTTGCAGCCTCATGCAGGCCTGCTGAGTGAGTCCCATAGTCCTCCATCACAGCCTCATGCAGGCCTGCTGAGTGAGTCCCATAGTCCTCCACCACAGCCTCATGCAGGCCTGCTGAGTGAGTCCCATAGTCCTCCATCACAGCCTCATGCAGGCCTGCTGAGTGAGTCCCATAGTCCTCCACCACAGCCTCATGCAGGCCTGCTGAGTGAGTCCCATAGTCCTCCATCACAGCCTCATGCAGGCCTGCTGAGTGAGTCCCATAGTCCTCCACCACAGCCTCATGCAGGCCTGCTGAGTGAGTCCCATAGTCCTCCATCACAGCCTCATGCAGGCCTGCTGAGTGAGTCCCATAGTCCTCCACCACAGCCTTATGCAGGCCTGCTGAGTGAGTCCCATAGTCCTCCATCACAGCCTCATGCAGGCCTGCTGAGTGAGTCCCATAGTCCTCCATCACAGCCTCATGCAGGCCTGCTGAGTGAGTCCCATAGTCCTCCACCACAGCCTCTCCAGCGGTATTCCCGCCGTCTTCAGTATGAGTGATTAAACACTAAAGGGAAGTGAAGTGTATAAGAACGCGTGCCTCACGTGGACGCAGTGCACTGACTGACTGCTCAAAAGATCTGCAGAGGTACTTTCATAGCTGGGTAGCTGCGTGAGCCTTGTTGGTGCAGTGTTTCTAGAGCCTCCCGGTGGCCAAGACGGCACACTGCGCCCTCCTCCTGCATGGACTGCATTGGTTCCAAAGGCAAGCAGAAGCCCTCTGCAATGCATTACGATACGATGCACCACTGGCTCTGCTTTAGTTTCCAGCCACGTCGGAGGAAATAAAAGAAACAAACTCGTCTCTCTGTCTGTCTGTCTGTCTGTCTGTCTGTCTGTCTGTCTGTCTGTCTGTCTGTCTGTCTGTCTGTCTGTCTGTCTGTCTGTCTGTCTGTCTGTCTGTCTGTCTCTCTGTCTCTCTCTCTCTGTCTGTCTGTCTGTCTGTCTGTCTGTCTGTCTGTCTGTCTGTCTGTCTGTCTGTCCCTCCCTCTCAGTGGATAGGTAATTGATTGTCTCCATTGACAGAGAGCTGTTAGACCTCACTGACTGACTCACTAAGAGCCTCATTGATGAAAAGAGATATACTGCACCATAACGCACAAACACGCACGCACGCACGCACACACACACACACACACACACACACCCACGCACACACACACACACACACACACACACACACTCTTTGCTCTCTGCTGTCTATCCAGCTACTTATCAATCTACCTGTCTGTCTGTCTGTCTGTCTGTCTGTCTGTCTGTCTGTCTGTCTGTCTGTCTGTCTGTCTGTCTTTTAATCTATCTGTGTATTGTATCTGCCCTCTCTCTCTCTCTCTCTCTCTCTCTCTCTCTCTCTCTTGCGTTCTGAGACGAAGTGGTGGGTCGTTCAGATCGATGATCTTTAGAATGGGGTTTGACGCTGACGGTGGTCCGGGACCCCCCGGAGACCTATCGGGTAGCGCTAGCGTTGTGCTTCCTAGCCCAATGTTGCCATGGCTACGATTGAGCCGGCCGGCCCGCCGCGCTGCGGTCAGCGCGGGCGGCCCACGCAGTCGATGGAGGCAAAAGTGTAAACCGATCGATTGTTTTTAGGTCACGGAAATCTAAATATGAAGAGAATTTTAATATGCAACGCATCAAACGGCAGATGAGCGTTCCCTGCTTTTACTGGACCACTCGACCTATCTGTTCTACCGCGCACCGTAAAAGCCCAAGTGTCTGGAGGGATGCAATGTCGTTGGTTTGACCATGGGGTCCCCCAGGGGTCCTTCAAGGAGTTCCAGGGGGTCCCCAGCTAAATGATAGTTAGGAACCAAATTGACCCTTGCCTTATGGGTCTGTAGCTCTGAGAGTGTAGGCCAAATGTAGTTAAATTAACTTTGATTTTACAATTTAAATTGGGGGTCCCAGACCAGAGATGGAAATGCCATTAAATGGGGGTCCGTAGACTAATGCATGTCAAACTGGGGAGTCCTTGGAATTAGACGCGTTGAGAATCACTGCTAGAGCCGTAAAAATCTTATGGGGTCCCTGGCATATATTTTCAAATGGGGGGTCCATGGGCTAATGAGTTTCAATTTGGGGGTCCTTGACATGAAAAGGTTTGGGAAATAATCTGAAAATATGTAGTTCCAGGGACCTCCCAGAAGCAAATATGAAAATATTTGAGTTAAAAACGTGCACTCTGAAAGAATACATTTGCACCACATTTTCATGATTTTTCTAAATGAGCAGATCTACAAGCTGAATGGGTTAAATCACTGTTAAAGCCACAAAGGGCTCTGCAGGCCCTTCATCACACAAACACATGCAGGCAGCCACTTCCTTAGACCCCAAGAAAAGACCATCACAACAGCAGTGCAAAGGTGTGCAAATGTGAAATACAGAGAAACAGAGAGAAAGAAAAAAAGGACACCGACGTCAGCGTGTTGCTGTGCGATTAAAACCTCTTAAATCAACAAATGTGTTAATTAACAATGTATCGATGTTAATTCACTATGGTGACGTTAATTAATGAAGCCTTTATTTCTTTCAATTGAAGGCATCGGGAGGTCAGATGTTAAACTGCGTTGAGGTTGGGTCTTATGCTCTTTCAGGTTTAACTCTCTGGGTTTTTCCCTCTTCATTTTGGGAGATTAAATACTTTACAGTTAACCCCTTCATTCTGTTCTTCTTTTTACGTCGGTTTTGAAAGACTATAGTCCTAACGGGACCTTGCGATAGCAGTAATAATAACCATGAGGTAAAACGTGTCGTGATCACTTACTGTGTTCCTCTTCAAAGCACTCATTCTGCATGCGACACCGGCACACCGCCATACCATAATATATATATACAGTATATATATATATATATATATTTGTGTATATGTATATGTGATATTTATATCACATAGGCTATATTTATATATATATACTGTAGGCTTTAAAATGACATAGCAGTAGTGTGTTCTAAAATAAATGATGAATAGATATCTACCCTTCTCTCCTACTGTATGTCCTTTCCTTGTCCGCTCCCTTTCACCTTCTCTCCTTCACATTATCTCTGTCCTCCTTCCTTCTCTTCCTCCCACTCTTTCTCTCTCTCTCTCTCTCTCTCTCTCTCTCTCTCTCTCTCTCTCTTTTCATCTCAATGATGGCCTTTGTCACTTTGTCATATTCTCTCCTCTTTTTTCTTCCCCACTGTTGTACCTTTCCTCTCCAATAAATCAACTGTGTGTGTGTGTGTGTGTGTGTGTGTGTGTGTGTGTGTGTGTGTGTGTGTGTGCGTGCGTGCGTGCGTGCGTGCGTGCGTGCGTGCGTGCGTGCGTGCGTGCGTGCGTGCGTGCGTGCGTGCGTGCGTGCGCTTGTGCGTGCGAGCGTGTTAAGCTGACCTCAGTATCCCCCCCCCCTCTCCTCCTCTTCTAATTCTAAATGAATGGGCTATGTCACATATATACATTATCTGTGCTGTACTGTATATATGTATGGGTGTCTATACAACTGTACTGCATTGTGTGCAATGTTCATGTATAGTATATTATTATTATTATTACATTTTCAAGTGTCATTGTTTGCAAATATTGATTATTTTCCACTAACAAATATGCACGTTGCTTTAAGTAACAAAATAAGGTCACGAATCTCTTTGTATCCCCATCACAGAATAATGTTGGTGTACCGTATATATTCTTTTTTCACACCGTGACTGCATGGTTTGTTGTCGGGACAATATTTGCCTTTGTCCCCATGTGCATGCCCATCCTCAACCCTCCCCCCCCCCCCCCCCCCCCACCTCTATTCTCCGTCCTGCCATCTTCCTGAATGAAATGAAATGTCACCATTTGAAAGACAGTGACGGATTGCCTCCGTTCTCTGGAAGGATGGCTTTTGGGAAGTTAGATGGTTTCTGAGGGACACCGGTCACATAGGGCTGCAACTATTCAATATTTTCAG